>NW_008682127.1:70115-99614 GCF_000695815.1 Acanthisitta chloris
ACATGAATGTGAACTCTAAGGTCCAAGATAGGAGATTCGTTAACTTAAGCTTATTGGGAGAACTCAGGGATTTGAGGTGGAGTTTGCCCACCATGTCCATAACATGATTCTGCTGATAGTAATGATGGCATGATGTCTGCAGCAGTTATACAAGACTTTTGACATAATCTAATTACTTATTTGATAAGATTGTTATGATTATCTTTTCTACTGTCATTCATATAATTATCTTACTGCCACGATTGTCAGATATTGTGTGCGGCTTTTTCCCATAGTTGAATGCTGTTGAACTGTAGTTGTACTTATTATTATTACGCTTATGCTGTAGTTTATACAAGTTTCCAATCAGCAAAAGCTAATATCATGCATACTTGGCTCACATCATTAGTCTCTTTCCTTGCTGAATAAAACCTCTGCATGCTGCTGAAGACTGTCCTGCTAACAGCTTGCCCATTAAATTTCACTTCCTCTCCTCATGATTCTTCATTCAGCCTGGCTTGCTTTTTGCCTTCTGACCTTTGCTTGTGTCTTTCCATTAATGCTCAAATGCTTTCTAATAAAAGCTTCATTTCTGGGGTCTACATCTAAACTTGCTTCTTCTTTTACAATATATTAGTCATTTTATTTTGAAGAGACCTCCTCAGGTCTGTGACAATCTTCTGGTTTCTTACCAGATTATATCTAAGCATATTTGCCTAGCCCTTCCAGACATATCTAATTTCCCTTCACTTCTAATTATATATTCCTGAATAACATTCCTGAGATGAGATATGAGAATCCTGATTTTTTTTCAATAAATCTCAATTTACACCATGTTGTACATTTTCCTTGAAACTGAACCTCTTATGTCCCTTCTGATCTCTGTCTAATCATCCAGCTGTAAAAATGTATTTTAACATGATTGAATTCAAATAGGATAGTTTGTGCCCTCATCGCCTCTGTCCAATTTCTCTTGCTGCCTGGACACAAATACAGAGTTGTCAACTGGTTGTTCAAGAGGAACAATCCTTTTCTGCTGCTTGTAATTCTGAGACATAGATATACCATGATGCATGAATATCTGTTGAGTCCTGGCCAGAACATACTCGGTTCAGATGGAGTGTTTAGGGAATTGAGATGTGAAATTCTGCTTTTCAATTGAATATGTATGCATTGTAGACTTTTTAAAAGTTGTGCAATTTGGCTAAACTCTGCAAGCTTTTCATAAACATGACAAATATCCATGTTTCCTGAAAGATTTCATCTCTGAAATTGAAAGCATAGGGTAAAAGGTCTTTTAAGAAGTTTCTACATTTCTTTAACATGGATAAAATCTCAGATAATAACTTTCAGCCTGTTTCAAAGAAACAACTAGTGTATTTCTGCTTGATTTTTTTATTAATATTTTTAACCAGGCATACATGTTTAGAAGCTGAGGGCTCAGATGACTGCAGTTTAGCTAACTTTGGCTAAGTCATAAGACAGGTAGAAAAAGGCTGTTATCCTTGGAAACATTAGGAAACCTTATGGTAAGCAATGTCATCACCCCTACTTTCTGCAATAAGTACAGTATTTAATTACTTTAACTGCTGTTAAAATGCTTGTGTGTTTTATAATAAAATCTCATTTACATAAGGTGTGTAACATCTTTCTTGCCTCTTGTAATATTTTATTGAGTAGCATACGGGTCTTAATTTGATCTGAAATTCTAAAGGTTGCAGCAATATTTCCCTATAATATAGTTGGGCCATAAGAGCTGGAGAAGACAGGAGTTTTAATCAGTATGAGTTTCTCTGCAGAAAAGTGTTCTATTCTTTGTTTAACATCAGAATGATTTGTCTGCACATTGCAAACACGATGATTTGCTTCCCCAGCAAGCAGCAGTATCATGTTTTATCAAGATGACAACTGTGTTTGAGAGACAGAAACTACTTTAGAAATTGGTATCAGTGTCCTAGTAACTAATGTTCATTAAGAGATCCCAAGACTTATTTATAAGGATAGCAATAATACCATTTTGCTGGTAAAAATCTAGTCAGTAAGTTGATTATGTGTGAAATGCCCCTATACTTCTCTCCTGAGAGGTTATCAATCACTTTCTGTCTTAATAGTCTTTTTATCTTGGTGAGTGGTTGTTTGTTGTTTACTGAGGGTTTTTTTCACTAGTTTTTTTATAGAGTATAATGACTATGCTACACCCTGGTTCCACTTCATACAACAAAAAGCTCTATTGAAAGAATAAAAAATTTGAAGCAAAGAATTTAATGAAGAAGGAAGTTACTTGCATGAAAACTAAGGAAATAAAGGGTCTTACAGACACAGAAAACTTCTGTGGTGTACACCTACAGAAAGACAAGATTTATTAGAACACGAACAATAGGTAATTTGTAGGATGACATTTTAAGGTAGCTTCTTGGTAATCCTCAGCCAGTTTCAAAAAGTCTTTTGCAGACTTGATTGGACTGATGCTGACTATTGCTAAGGGCAGTGATTAACTCTTCAGCCTTCCATGAATTAAGTTTGGTTAATGAATGGCTGTCATTTTATTTTTAGGAAAACCCCACTTTGAGAAAAAAATTAAACACAATGACCTTTGATGAACACAATAATTTCACAAAAACCAGGCTGCAAACATTGTTGATAGCATTCATATGTGCCCATTATTTTATTATCAGGGTCTAACTTATCAAAGAACACCTAAAACATGAATAGGGGACTGTAGGGAAGGGAAATCATCAGGATCTATTTATGTCTACATATATGTATTTGCATGAGTACATAAATCAAGGAAATATGCTAAGACAAATGCACAAATACTTTTCAAATGTATAAAACCCCATTCATGCACATTTATACATAAAAAAATAGCAAGTGTCATTTAAACTTGACCCAATTTGAAACAGTCTTATACTCTGACAAAGTTTCAAATAAATTTAACTGAGGTAGCATACACTTGACAGAACTGACTATGCAGTTTTACAACTTTCCGTATTTTTAATAAGAAACTATTTTAAAAGTGTTTGTATTTTAAAATAATTTGTATGCCTGTTGTGGCTGATGATTGTTATAGTTATTATTTGAATTATTGGCTGACACTTTCAGGTGTCTACTGCTGTGTGCATACTCACTAATGGAAATCGGTATTTCATCTGTTGAAAGCTATCAAGAATGTAAACTTTAATATCGTTTCCAAGAAATTAGCTGAGAATACCTTAGTAGATAACACCTATAAAATATAATCATGACACAGAGAAGTAGCCCCCTGAAAAATTAATATTTTCTAATATTTATTTCTAAGCAGAACCACAACTGGTTTAATGTGAAAGAAGTACATTGAACATTTATCAAGTCTCAGCCAAGCATCTGAGTTGCAAATGTGAACAGAAACAGAGCTGAAAACAGTTAGCAGCAGAACAGATGTACTTGCAATTCAAAAACATGCTTCACTAGAAGTGGAAATTTAACTTGAAAGCATCTTAACTTTGGTGAAGGGGAAGGAGTAGTGAAGAGTTATTTTTCTGAGACTTTAGATACTTTACTCATTTAACGCATTTTCCCACATATGTTATCTTGCTTTCTGAGTTAGCACACTGAAGGCTTCCAACTGATGTGCACACTTAATGTGTGGAGAGTTTCCATTAACTTTCTGACATACTGCTAATATTTTTAGTGACTATGGACTTGCCAAAAAGTGATTAAAGTGAAGAAATGTTTTCCCATGTTACCACAGAGAAAGTGTTCTTGTCAGTTCTTCCCTCTTTGATATTTGGTTCTGTCTCATCCATGACAGGAACAACGATTTCTGGCCAGGAGAGTTTTATAGGTTTACACTTTGTTATCTATTGTATCTATGTGCATTCTCTAGAGAAACTGTACTATTAACAGAGGAGTACTCACTGACAAACAATCTTCCATTTACAGACAAAATATATGTGAAACATCATGGAATAGTTATCAATCTCCATTTTATTTGGGTGACCAATCAATAAACATCTGCCATGGAAGAAGGCTCAGAGAAGATAGGTGTGGTGGGTTAAGCTTTTACAGGTTGCCCACCAAGGCAGTCTATCACTCTTTCTCCTCCACACAACTGGAGGAGAAAATGTGAAGGAAATGATCATGGGTTGAGATAAAGACAGGGAGATCACTCACCAATTACCATCACGGGCAAAGAAGACAAGTTGGAGAAAGAGCAATTCAATTTTTTTCAACAAAAAGATAGTGGCAAGAAACAAAGACAAACTAAAAATACCTTTCCTCCATCCCTCTTTGTTCCCATGTTCAATTTCATTCCTTCATTCCAATCAGACCTGAATGAAGACATGTATATGTGGCTCTCACAAATCATTGAAAAAACAATGAAATTATGCCCGAAGAAAGCAACAGGTTTGAGTGGACTTTAACTCACATATTACAGTAGAGGACACCCAGCATTGTAATAGTGACCTTACAGAGACCAGTAATAAGAATCTTGTCTGTATTCTGATCCAACAATATTTTCTAATTGTTAGATTGTGTTTGTGTTGTAATTTCATTACATTGTTATATCGCTCTGCAAAGTCAAATTCCAATGTATCATAAAATATTCACAAATAAGCAAATTTGATACTAAACATTAAAACCTTCTTGTGTGGAATATCTAAAAGAACCTGGATAGACAGTACTGGATTTAGACAATTAACAATATTTTATAAATACAGAAATGAGCCTCAATCTTGGAAAAAAATCCGTAAGCTAAGCCACTATCATTAACAATGACAATGGAAACAAAGAAACCAAAAAAACCCCAGTTATTGTATTTGGAATATTTGGAAGACAGAGAAAGGGAGAAAAATAGGGTAGTTATAACTCTATAACTACTCTGGCTTGTCCATTATAATAAGAGCATTATATAACTCTTTAAAGTTTCAATTTTGACTTGAGAGTGAATTACATTATTTATGTCCAGATACAATTAGACCAGTCTGGAGAGGGTTATTAGTATGGCAATTCACGTCTTCAAATCATTTTACTGCATTACTCACATTTGTATATGATACCTGTAGTTTCTGAGGAAATCTATGAGAAGAAAATATTTACTGATTTCATATCTTGCACTTTATTTCTTATAGCTAACCATGATAGAGAGTATGAAATATTTCATTAAAATAATTTGTTTCTCTGAAGATATTTAGATTACTATTAATAATGTTCAAGATTTAGCTTTCCACTGTAATGTTCTGTAACTCAGACTTGCAGACTGGACTGGCAATCCCTTATTTGAAATAGAAAATGGGTTTGCTTGAAACTTTTATTTTGAAAGAATATCCTGTTCATCATGTAGTGTTTAGCTTTATTAAGCTGTGTCATATCAGATTAAAAGCAAATACCAAAAAATGAATAGTGAAGTCTCCTCTCTGCCAAATAGTCAATATATGATGCCAGTCACTATCAAAACAACCTGTGAATCTTGGACACATCTCTCCTAATCATAGAACAATTTGGTCTGGAGTCTTATGAGAATGAATATGTCCCACACCCAGGTAAAATATCAAGTCCATAGATACTTCATGGGCTGTAAACAGCTGATGAATTAACTCCCTTGCATTTGAAAAATCCTTCAGAAAGGCTCCCTTGCTTTTCATGGAGCTTTCAAAGATAATCCCTTTGCTTTTTAGTAATTCAAGGGAAAGACTCTCTCTCATTGTACCACTGTGGTAAGATGCAGTTTGTTGAGGGGGAGTCTAATTAGATTTGACATTTTAATTGAGGCATGATAAATGTCCTTCCCCAAATTTTGTAGAAACTGTTCACAGGTGACTGCTTACATGATAGATTTTGTCCATGGCAGCCTCAAGGCATGCTTTGAAACTCTTTTTGGCTACAACTAAGAGAATGTGAAATATCTTTTTTTTTCATTTTACCATTTCTCACTCTATTGTGAATGTTGCATACTCTTTGGCATTACCTTCTATATTGGTCAGGCAGTTGTTTTTAATAAAAAGTACGTATTTGAAAAAAAAATCCACTAGCATGTAAGGGTAAATAGGAATATAATAGAAGAAATAACGGGGCAAAAATGTATCTTATTCTCAATTGAAGGCAAATATCCACGGCATATTCCTACTACAAATGCATTATAAATACGTCTAAGCCTGTTTTACAAATTAAAAATGGAGGCAGAGCACTTCTCTTCCTGATCAAAATGCCTCTGAATGACTAAGATTTAAGTATTCTAAACCTCTATGCACTCTGCAAAGTGGCAATATTTCCACAGGCCAGCAAATCAATTCCTGAGTGGCTTCGCTATATATTCTCCCACATTTAACAATTAGCATTTTCCAACTACACCTGTAATTAGCATGTTCTGAGTTGGCTAGAACTAGTAGGTATCTTGTTTAAACATTAGAAGTACAACTTCTTTGTCAAAGAATTCTATACTCAACAAAATACTTTCCAGTTCTGTTAAGTGGTTACATAGCCCAAAAACTGCCAAAAAATTTATTTGATTGAGACTGACAATGGCAATTATCATATTTCTCAGCGAAGTAAGGTATGAGACACATATTGGGAGGATAAGAAAGGCTTTGTATGAGCAATCACATGCATACCAATAGATTTCTGAAGTGTAGAATGTTTGGGCATAACAAAAAAGTGACAGATAAAAGGTTTGAGGTAAAAAGTTTTGCTACAACTGACATCCTGCTTAAATTATATGTAAATTAGGGCAATGAGAAAACTAGCTGACAAAGCCAAAAACAAACCAAATGCTTCCCAAGTGAAATTATCAGATCTTTAATAGCTATATCATATGTGACTTAAAATTAAGTGAAAATGTTTAGTCATCACTATTTGTATATACTTTCTTGTTTTATCCTTGCTAATGGAAATACAGTAGCAGAAGCCATATAAAAAATAAAAAACAAGCTAGAAACTTCTTCCTTAACAACCCAGAATTGAAATGCAGTAAAAATTAAGCCTTTGGACTTAAGATTCCCAAAAGTACTGAGAAATAAAGAAATGCAAGCTAGAGGACCTGTGAACATCAAAGTCCAGGAGTACAAAGGATGCAAACCTATTATTTAGTCAGTTGAAACTCTGGTTGTGTCTGGCCTTCACCAATAAAGCTTATTCTGGGTCACATTGTATATGGCTTTCTTGTAGGCCCCACTTAGGTACTAGAAGGTTCTGTAAGGCCTCCTCAGAGCCTTCACTTCTTCAGGCTGAACAGCCTGAACTCTCTTAGCCTGTCTTCACAGGAGAGGTGCTCCAGCCTTCTGACCATCTTTGTGCCCCTCCTCTGGCCTCCTTCCAATGAGTCCACACATTTCTTATTTTGGGGCCACAGAATTATATTCTGTGCTCTAGATGGAGTCTCTTGAGTGCAGAGTACAGGGACAGGATCACCTTGCTTTACCTGCTGACCACACTTTTGATGCAGCCCAGGATGCAATTACCTTTAAGGGCTGCAAGTGCATATGGCTGTTTCAAGTCCAATTTTTCTTTCAACAGTATACCCAAGTCCTTCTCCACAGGACTGCTCTCAATCCATTCTTTTCCCAGTTTGTATTGGTATTGGAGATTTCCCTGATGCAGATGCAGGACCTGTTTTAACTTGGCCTGTTTTAACTTCATGACATTTGCACAGCCTGCTCCCCAAACCTGTCAAAGACCTTCTGGATGGCATCTCATCCCTCAAGAGAATCAACTAGAACACTCAACTTGGTATTATTGGATAACATTCTGAGGGTGCACTCAATCCCATTATGTCAGAACTTTTCATTTGTTTGTTTGTTTGTTTGTTTGAAATCAAATGACCTGGAAATGAGGGGAAATTCTGGAGCCAGACTTATTCTTGGTGGAAAAGGATGAGATCAGGCAGTACTTAAAATATTGGCCATACATAAATCCATGTGTCCTGATGCAATGCACCCAATACTACCTAGGGTGCTGACTGTCTCTAGGTGACCCTGCTTGGAGAGGGAGATTGAACAAGATGAACTGCAGTGTTCCCTCCCAATCTCAGCCATTCTATGATTCTGAGATTTAAAGACAAATAGATAAGAGATGGAAAGAGATGGAAAAGCTCTTGGGAAACTTTAAACTGACATTTCCTTTTCACAGAATTTAAGGGATAGAAATTCATCCTATACAGGGTAAGAGGAGCATAGATTCAAATAAAAACTGAAAACAAAGAGGAATATCATCCAAAATCAGAATAGCTGAAGAGAGAAAAAATGGACAACAGAAGCATATTCTTTTCACATTGTGGTAGGAATTCTAAGACAAAGCTGTAATGTTCAGCAAATGTAAAAGAGCCTGGATTTTCCCATTTCTGTCTATGGTAAGTATTGTCCGAGAGAGTCATGTAGTTCAAAACAGGGTTGAAGATAAATTTGCTACAGAGATAACTTATTTATTTTTTCCTTTAGATAATTTTTAAGGAAGATGTGGAGAGAGTAATTTGACTTTGAGCTAGAAGGCTATCCCCTTTAATTATGACTCCACTAATTGTTCACATCGTAGCTACACAGGTGTCCTGGTTTTAGCCAGGATCTACTAATTGTTCACATTGTAGCTACACAGGTGATGAACATTATTTTCAAAGACAATATGGTCTGAGATTTTATTTTAGATGTCTCCAAACTCCTCAGGTTTTTCATGTTGCAGTACATTATCTGCAGAACAATAACAGGAGTAATAACAACAACAATAATTATGATGACAGCAATAATGTGTGGGAGAATCCATCTGAAAGAAGCCAATGCAAATGTACTCTATATACTTATACATATTTTATACACATGTATAATATATATTTATATATATGCCTATACATTATAATATTTATATATCATATTATACTGGGTAGAATATATACATATTTATGATTATACATATTTTATTTGCATAAAATATGGTATGGCATCCATGTCTCTAACAAACATCTCTTAGGAGTTTTGTTCATTTTCGCATTATCCCACTGTTCCTATTATTATCCAATCCCAGACCTATTTTCAGAAAAGAATTTTAGAAACATCTGTTTTCTACAGTGAATGTGAAACATCATGAATATAAAGATCCTTAGTCTCTGAGTCAGACTGAAACCCTATGGTGGTACAAAATTCTACAAAAACAAAGTAGAAGTTTGCACCTGGCACTTCCCATATCATACATGACTCTTTTTTCTTTTCCATCTTGCATTTTTATGATCAGTGATAGTTATATTGATAGATCTAGTGAAAGACTGAGAATTTAATGTACTTTACCTTGGTACAATGTTATACATGAGTGGATACATAATGTCTTAAACATTTTGAAGGACTTTTCAGATCTGACCAATCATCTGTAAAACCCTCCTGGACATGTTACAGAGCTGCATGTTAAATGGAGATTAAACTAATTGCTCGTGAGGCATCAATACTCATATATTAAAAAGTTTTGAGACTGTAGTAATAGAAACAGAATTTAACCCTTTGCTTGGATTTTGTGTGATGCATATAGTCAGACTCATGCAGCAGTTACTTAAATATATCTATATAATTTTCTTGAGAAACTGTCACCTTTGTAAAATGTTTGAGGCTTTCCGTGTGGAGTATGACAAATGTGTAGTAGAACAGAAATAAAACTTTGAAGTAGCCAGCACTGTGGCTGAACCTACAAATATGTTTTCTAAAATTTCTTACTCATTCATTGGAGCAAGTACATATGTTTTCAATAATCTAATTTTTGCATTTTATATATGTTTTCATGTGCCTTGATTCTTTACTATACTTATAACCAAGGTTTTTAAGTACTTCAGTTAATTTTGTGTGTCACAAATTCAATGTCTTTTTGATAAATTTTTAAAAAAGATAATGGAAATCCTATTTTTACCATCAATTAATGAAAATAATAATTGTACATCTCATTTATGATTGCCTTGTAAGCAAATTTGATCATAAGGATAATACTAATAATTCATATTCATTCATTATAACACAGAACTACTCCCAGTTGAATAATATATCGTTAACTTATTATCCAAGAACTATTTATAAGAAAATTACATAATTAATTAAATATTTGAGAGAGAAAAAATTAAGTCCAACTGCATAATACTCATGAAATAAGAAAAATCCATTATGCAAGCATTTTGTTTTGCTCTTCAAAGTCCTTGTGAAGAGGGGTACATATATGAATAAAAATTATTTGCTATCTTTTATTGCATTATTTCTTTACTCCGATGTTGTCCACCTAATTTGTATCTCCAGATATTGGGCACAGATTTTCATATAAATATTTATTCTAAAATTATAGAACTTTACTATTTTGACTAATAGCTATCATGGAAAAGTGTTTGAAATGTTGACACATGAATAATAAAGCATGTTACTGTAAGAAAATATTTTAGAACATTCATATTACTGAAGTTGCTGTAAATAATATTGAGATTTCTTTTCAACACGCATCAAAGATCTGAGTTAAGCTACCTGAGAGAAAAAACTGAAAGTTGAGCAATCATAATTTTTTCTTCTTTTTTTGTTTTACATTGTTTCTTGACTTTCTTTTTTTGTTAAGGAAAGTTCCTGCTCTACTCTTTGACTCAAATATCATAACATTGAGTTTGTAAAACTGGTACATAATAAGCAAAAAACATACTGAGCTTTCTTTTATTAAAATGATGTATGAAAAGTCATACTTCCAGGAGATAGTATTTCCAATTTCCACATTATTACAATGCAAAATATTCTTAATATTCTTAAAAACTAGTGAAAAGTGGTTAATAGGATATTTAAGATGCTAGATGTGAATTATAGCCACTTAAAACTTCTTTAGAATTAATGAAATAAATATAATTCAACACCTAATTAATAAAACATGCATTTTCTTTGGCTGTTTTTAAGTGAAGTAACAAATCTAAAATTTATTTGGTTATACTGTAACCCAGAATATCAATCACTTAGGTGTTGATTGTTCTCTTCTGTGGAAAAAATAAATGTGACTATGAGGTGGTAAATTACCTTGACAAATTTCTCCAGAGTTCTGTCAGTGTATTTTCAATCACTGAAGTGTAGGATGTTATCCTTACCCTGCATGGGACCTTCCCAAAACTTGTAAATCACAAGAGAATTGAAGGCAATACCATATACTTGCTTCAAGGTCTTCTGCATCTGCCCTGGCTCTGGTTTCTACAGCCCTACAGCCTGAATAGTAGACCAATAGACTTCAAGAGTTTTAGCCATAATTGCCATAATCTGAGTTCTAGAAAATATTATCTACTGTATCTGTTTATGTGATTCTGCCATGGACTTCTGGAGAGAGAGAAGATAAAGGAAAGGGGAGGTAGAGACCTGTCTTCTGTGTTCATCAAGTAATAAAAACTTATGAGTTCGAATTTTTTTTCTGGATCAATTTAAGGAATAGAGTTCTAGAAAATATTATCTACTGTATCTGTTTATGTGATTCTGCCATGGACTTCTGGAGAGAGAGAAGATAAAGGAAAGGGGAGGTAGAGACCTGTCTTCTGTGTTCATCAAGTAATAAAAACTTATGAGTTCGAATTTTTTTTCTGGATCAATTTAAGGAATAAAAGAATCTAATAAATCCTGTGTATCATTTGTCTTTATATCATACCCTCAGCACTACTTTTTCTCATGTACAATACACACAAACCGAAATGAAAAAAAATTTTCAGAAAGATTTTAGGAAACAAATAAACAACATTCTAAATGGATATGTTTGGTATTTGAGACACCTTAGAATACCAGAAATGCTTATACAAGGCTGATAATACTAATAATTCATAAATATATATCAGAAATGACTTAAGGCTGACAAGATACAACTTGAGGCAGACACCTATTCTCAACCTCGGCTTTAGCTCTAGGATTACTATACCAATTTTTATTTTAGATTAATAATAAAGGAGATATAAATCATAATGTGATACATAAATGGCATATATAAGCTTGTAACAAGAAGCATTTAACAGTAATTTTTAAATTGGTGAGGCTTCAGCAATTTGCTTGATGGGATAGAAATCCTACAATTGGTTGTTAAAATAATACTTTAATCAGTTCTATAAATGCAATTTCATATCAAGATCAGTCTTGTCCTCTGTGGAATGCAGTTTATCAGAATAATGTTTAGATTGTGGTAATTAATGCTTTCAGCCACAAATATAATTTCAGATAAAATATGGAATAAAATTGAACTTTCTGCTTTACAGCACCATTACATCCGTGTTGTGGTAAATTCAGTGCTTTGAATCCATTAACTTTTCATTGTGTGGTGTTATCATCCACTGCTAAAGATTAGCTACTGACACGTTTATCAAAGGATGATAAATGAGCTGTCCTTTCAGATGTCTGATTATCTGACCTTTATTCAGTTAAAGGCACAAGGGGCTGACAGTGTTAAGTGCTTGCTAGTTTAGAATGAAATTGAATCCAGAAAATGAATGCTTAGTATTGTCTTCAATAATACAAATTTATTCCATCCATTTATTTTTAAAATAAAGAAAACAAAAATTTATTATAAAGCTCTGTAGAAACTCCCTATTTCCACATAATTTTATTTTGACAAATTCATTATCTCATGAAGAGTCCTTAATTCAAAAAGTTTCAATTGAGAGAGAGAACTGTTTTATCATTATTCACTGGACTGTAGTAGCCAAACAAAAAGCACATAGGGTTGCAGAATGCTTTGAAGTGTCTAGCAAAAATGTGTTAACTTTTATCTATTTTCATGACACCGACAGTTTCTGTCATCTGGATGACCACCATTCTAGAAATCACCATCTAAAAGTTCAACTGTAGAATAAATGCATTGACTTCAGATAAATAATTCTAAATGTTCACTAAAATTAATTTGCTTTTGCAAAAACAGTGACTAAGTCATCTATGCTTATGAAAAGCTTAAATGCAAATTTGAGATTGCATAAAGCAAGTACAGTACGATAATCAGTGTTTAATAAGCAACTGAAAATTGGTTTTGACATTCAAAATTAAATAAACTTTTCTAGAAGCTTCCATTTTAATGTGACTTCACACATGTCCAGAGACTCTGGAAGTAAATATTGCCCAGCTAAACTCTGTGTTAAATACTGTCATTGGTATGAGCCTGAACTACATACAGTACTGGGTTAGGAAATGTCAGTACATCTTGCAAAAAGATTTCTGTCTAGTCCAGCCTGAATAAGTCCAGCAGCCTGGCTGCTGATCAGCTCTGCAGGAGAAGAATGGCTAGAACAATCTGCAAACTATAAGAGTTATGCAAATCAAAAAAGGCAATATATAGTGAGTTCTCAAGTTCCTTTACCATACTGAGGGTTATAATTGTGTTTTCTTTTCTAGGCAAATCTTGATAATTATACCCTCCTACAAAGGGCCCTGGACTTGAACTATCCTTAAACTAGTAGTAAAAATGTTGAGATGTTAGCATATGAGTGAGCCAATATTCTTACCATCATGACTTGTTACCACAAAGAAATCACTTCAGGACTGGGGGAGGTTCATCTGCTTTCACTCTCTGGAGTGTGCATATCTGCTTTAAAAATATGAAGGTATGTTGACATTTTTCAAGCAATTTTTCTTACCTTGGGAATAAACATTAAAACTTTATGAGCCATGCAGCTAACTTGGGATTTTTTAAGACTAAAAATGGAGGAAGGAACAGATGCAGTGTTTATTATAGCAAATTCTTTTGCTGATGACAGACCAGTCCTAGGAATTGTTTCCTTGAATTTTTAATGTATGAAGCACTATTATTAGGTTAGTACACCTTATCCAAACACTCTTGCTAAGGCAACATATTTTAGCCAAAATGTAGTTCCACTCCAATACAATCATTGGCAACATGACACCAAAGATAAAATTAGTCTCTCTCTTTTTCCTTGCTCTGTTCCATGTTAGTTATTCTAGTCTGGTTTTGTACTAGAGTTTTATAGAGTGAGGTCCATGACACTAGTCAAAGTTTTAGTTGTCAGTGTATATTTAGAGGTGGTCTTCTGATCCTTTTTTTCCTGCAAATGTCTTTACAGAATGTGTTTTCTAGTGTTTGTCAGTACATGCCTCCCTCCATGAGTTAAATTTAATTACAGATTAGAAATCAATCTGAGTGCAGGATTAAATCTTCCGAATTTATCTGTCTACACATATCCAAGTCTACACTGCTTTTCAGTACATTCCATGGCTCTAGACTGAGAATCAACATCTGTCAGATGTCCAGCTAAATAGCTCTCTAAACTCCATTTTTGCTGGCTATACATGGAAGCATGGACCTCAGATGAGTCTCTGGATACTTATGTGCTTCTAAATTTCTTCATATCAGATTAAGTCACAATAGATATTTAAATGCACAGGCAGAGACACATAGTAGGTTTTTTTATATGTACTCATATATTCTTGGTGTGTCTCCAAAAAGGTATGGATTACCTTTAGAGTTTCACTGTGCTTCATATCTTCCTGCTCTACAGATACTATATGTAGATGTCAAGAGCACCAGATTCAGTAGATGGATCACAAAACAAGTGACTGTTTAGGTGACCAAAGCAAGGTAGGACAAAACCCATCTTTACTTTCCAATTATTGATTCTTTAAGTAGAATTAATTTTCAAAAATAGGAAGCAGGTTTTTGCTAAGATTTGAGGAAAACCCACCTTATCATTTTATTTATGATGAGAACTCTCTTCTAGGACTAGTTGTAAACAAACCAATTTACATATAGGAAATAACTATTTTCACCAGTAATTGTCCTCCCTAGCACATTATACACTAAACTTCCAAGGCATTATACCTATTTCCTGTTAATTTCTCCTCAATGAAGAATACATACACATTTTGAAGCAAGAATAGTATTGGAAGAAATAGCAACCGTTGTTATTTTAATTATTTGTTCTTATGACATTATTATTCAAGCTACCTTCATTCTTTCCAAGTCATTTAGCTTCATTTTATGGATGAAATTAACATCAAACTGAAATGGTTTTTTCAATCTGGTTCCAAAATACAAGCCACTTTCTCTTTAAAAACTCTTCAAAGCTGAACTTAATGGCCTTCTGAGGCTGCTGATTTTTTTTACCATTGGCATGACAGAGACAGAGCCTAACTGACTAGTTCACACTAAATATCTTACTTCAATGTTACTAAATGTGAACAGGGAACACTAATTGATAGACAGCTACAGCCTGTGTGAAATTCTTTACAAATTAATAAAGCAGAAAATACTATTTCTGAAGTTTATCAATATAATATTATGCAAATGCTTCTAAGCAACTAGGTTGTTTTGTAAACCTTCCAAAACAAAGAAACTGAGTGCTATAGAAAATACCAAGTCCCTCCCCTTGCTTTTAATAATCAAAAAACACACTTTCATCAAGCAGAATTTAAGAAACTGAGCATTCTAATGTGACACCAGTACTGACATATGCAGTAGCAACATTTAGCAACATGCTTTGTCTGACAGCTTAGCATGTAGAAGAATAGAGAAATTCTGTAATTAACTGCAAAATCCCCATTGGGCATATGCAAAACCAGGCCCATAACCTTTACTGTCCCTAACACTTGCTTTGTTGTACTTATCTTGTTTACTATTAACCAATGACAGTCAATTTTATCTTAGATTTTATGCAAGGTTGTAAATACACCGCTGTTTCATTTATAAATGAGAGATCATTTGCATTTCACAAAAGCAAGCTACTTGGTGGGTTAGCAAGTCACATTAATATGATTACTAGCCTCTAGTCTCCAAATGTTAATGGATAATCAACCATAGGGAATCTTTAGAAATCTGATTGTATCTGAACAATATTGAAATATTCAGAACTTTCAGATATGGTCTCAAGATTTGATTGAAACATTTCTCTGCCACTCATTGTCTCTATCATGTGACTTACTGGCTGAGTTGTACTTTCAAAGTACCTTCATTTCAACATTGTAGATGCCTTTATAGGTTTGCAAGGTCAGAACGGATACTATCTTTCCTCTCCTTTTAACCATCTGGCTGATAGTGGTGTCATGAGCAATACCTCCTAGTGACAATCAAGTATATTAGACTGTTTCTATTCCAATGGACTAGCTGACAATCCATCTTACTCTACTAGTCTTCTGGGAAGTTCACAGGGATTATCTGTCACAAGTCTTGATAACGTTTAAATGCCAAATTACAATTTATTGAGATTCTTGACACAGCAATCCCATAAAACTGTGCACAAGTCCTACACAGTAGAAAGGTTCATACTTTCTGAATCAATATCCAAACCTGTAGTTCAATATGCAGCTCATACTAGACTATTTCTACTTATATGCCTCACTGTATTTTTTGTGCTTTTATGTATCATGAGCTGTCTGCGGATCAGAACTATTAGCCCGTTTTGTTTTCATCACCTTGTAATTGTGTGGTTATTCAGACTTAAATGTTTTTATTGATTTGAATATTTTTCATTCAACTCTTTCCAAATTATCAAGATGGTTTTGATCATTTCCCTTCCCTTTGTGGGTTTCAGTCTCACAAGCTTAGAGAGGTAAAAGTAATCCTCAAAATAAAAGGACTAATTATTTAATTTCCTAGGCTGCTAATTAGTAACTTGACCAAGACAGACAAGCAGAAAATGTCACCTCAGGTGGTGAAGAACCCTTTGATAATAGTGTGGTATAATTTTCTAATTAGTCTTGTACTTATTTATGAATGTGCATCCTACTACTTTCTCAGTTTTCTTAGAGATATCAAGTATGCCTGTGTCAAAACCTTTTCCATGGTCACAGCATGTAATATTTCCTAATTCTCTCTCAACTCTCAACCTTGCCAGTCTACCACAGAATAAAATCAAATTGTATTGACATGATTTGTTTCTGATGAATCCATACTGGTTGATACTGAATTTATTTCCTGCAAATGGGTATGGTCTTTTCCATATATTTCTGAGGATAATAGTCTCCCTCCATTTTAGCAACAAGCACTGTTTTCCAGAATCTTACCTATTTTTCACCATTTCTTTAAAAATAACTGTTTACATCTCTAGAATCTTACCTATTTTCTTTAAAAATAACTGTTTACATCTCTACTACAAACACTTCTGTAAGTATTTTGGGATTAATGTTGGTATATCTAATTTCTTTTAGTCTATCTAAATCATGACATTACTTTATAATCTGTTTTCTGTGCTTGCCATTCTGGGAGGGCTATCAATGCCACTAGATGCCTGCATGCCATAGGAATTAAATTATTTGAATTATATTTTTGTTCAATGGTCTTCTCCCCCCTGCAGCTTAAACTTTATTTTGATTCAGTTCATATTTTCTCCTCTTTTGAAACAGGGTCTTATTAGTCTCACAAATCATCTAGGTCTGAAGTTCTTGCAATGAAAATAATTCTCAATAGAAAAATGACAAATAAAATCGGATAAAATTTGATAAATCACTTTTATAGTATTTCTTTACATTTAGGTAGAGCTTGAGTGACTTCAGTCATGCATCTTACTCAGTGAGGGGTAGTCATACCTTGGGGGTGGATATCTCAGTATAATACCTGAGAAAATCTTGAGATGGGGACTTACATCAGTCCAAGGAGAGAGATTTCACAACAGCTGCTGATTCAACAGCAGGACATCATCCTTTAGTTCCTTTGCTTTTTGGATGCTATGTGGCTTACCAGTTAAAAAGTGCCACGAAGATCCCTCCTCTGCAAAGGTTTCAACACACCCTGGCTGCAGTGTTTCCACTCTTTCACACTCTCTTTGGTTCTCTTTATACTGTATTGTGTGTAGGAGGTCAGGTATGCTGATCAGCTTGAGTCCAGAGAGTAGCAACTGTATTTTCCTCTATAGCTCCCATACCATTATCTCTTTACCCTAAGATATCTTCCCACAATATCTATTACCTGTATAAGGTAATGCTATGCTTATGATGCACAGATTGTTCAAGACAGAGGGGAAACTGAAGTTCCCTGCTGAGACTGAAAAGAAGGTGCAGGAACTGAGACATGGGAGAGTAATTGTTAAACACAAGGAAAGAAGGTGAATCTCAGAAAAATTTGGTAAAAAGAGTGGAGGATTACACAGTGTTGAGGTGACTTATTATAGTAAATTGAAACAAAAAAGATTAAAAATTGCTTCTGGAATAACATGTCTTCAGAGAGATCTGTCTAGGTGAAAAGATTGGCAGGGCTAAGCTGTAGTTTTTATAGATGTCTATGCTGCTGCATTCCAGATTTAGTTATGGGAAAAAGGCAACATATCTTTGGTGTGGAACTAGGAATTTATTGTTGATTAATTTTTTAACAGTCTAACCATCCAAGTTACCTACTACAGAACACTCTCATTAATTATAGAATCATAGAATACCTAAAGTTGGAAGTGACTCATAAATAACATAAAATCCAGCTGCCTGCTCATGTACTTTGAAGAGAAGATTCTTAAAAAGTGATCAGCATTCATATTCCCAGACCTTACAAGCTAGCTCCTTCCACAGTCCAAAGTCTCCTCTCCCCTTAACTAGGGTCAAAGTTTTGTGGGCAGTTTTTCACCTATTGCCAATTATAAATTGCTACATAAACCTTTCTGGTATATACATTCTTTATTTTCTAATCTGTGTCCATCCCTCCAGAGTCCCTCCAATTCCAGAAAAGGACCAAGATGTTTAAGGAACTGGAGCTTGGGTCCAAGCTTAAACCTTACCTGTGTCCAGCCAGGTCTTGAATTTATTTAAGGATGAAGAGATTAAAATACACCAGATTCTGGAAAATTGAATGATTCTTAAAGACATCATAATATATTCTTAATGTAGTTGAAATTTATGTATGTTGAGATATAGGTGATGATGCTTAATTTTTCCAGATGTTTTTCACTCTGGAGTAAGAAATGAGATGCTTCTGTTATTGCAGCAGTGGACTGTAATTCAAAGTATCACAGATTTATTTTTTTTGTTTTAGAAGTTTTACTTTGCAAAGTAGTCAGCCATCCAACTTCTGCAATGAAACCTCTTGGGGAAGATGTAGCAATGGGGTGGCAGTATCTGTTTTGCCATGACCAGAGTTAGAATACAGCCAAGTGTAGGTCTAAGAACTTTTCACCTATCTGTGCTTGCAAGCAAAGGTTGTGTAAATCTCATTGCAATGGATATGAAGTAAGTGTATTATCCTAACACCTATGATGCTCTGAGGAACCCAGCACCAGTTTACTATTTGTTCCACTCACCTCATGCATACACAGATGTATTTCAGGGTGGTTATACTGAGTGCTCAAAACCAGAGGATGCTGTGCACTCCAAATCTCCACTTTTTGAGATTGCCCTCACAAGCTTTCTGTACAGAACTGGGGTCAGTCTGACCCTGAGGGCTGCTCTGGCAGCACTAACTGATTGTCAGGGTCCTTGTCACTATGTTGGCTAAATCCTGAAGAACATCTTAGCATGGCAGAGATGGAAATATTGAAAAGAATTGTGTTATCCACATAAAAAAAGATTTTGGTCAAGGCCTTTGAGAATATTTTGTGCTTCTAAGCAGTCTTCTCATTTGAATTTATTCAAGATTTTAATATTCATTAACTAAGATATAGTATTATGATATGGTAGGTTCCTTTATCATTCCAGTTGAGACTGGATAAAATAAAGTGTTTTTCCTTTAATATGCAGCAACTATGCAGATGGGAATTAAAGTAGAATTTTATATGCAGTTAAAATTATAGGTGGAACTTAAGCAGTTCAGACATAATTGCCTGGGATGGAGTTTTGCCAAAATAAAGAATTTTGCTTTCAGTGAAATGTCCTTTGGATCTCTAAAGATCACTTTTGCTCATGCATTTTTGTTTAAACCTTACTGGACAGATGGTACTGTCAATACAGCAAAATCCATGTAATCAGTTTAATAGCTGGTCAACAGGGAGGGCTGTGCTTATGAAATTCTGAGGTGCATTTACCATGGCTCATTGCTGGGTCCCCACCAAGATGCTCTCTCACTCCTCAGAAGGATCGGGGAGAAAATAAGATTAAAAAACTCATGGGTCAAGACAAAGACAAGCAAAGGCTGTGTGTGGAAGCAGAGTAAGCCAAAACCAATTTTTCTCTACTTCCCATCAGCAAGTGAAGTTCAGCCATTACCTGGAAAGTAGAGCATCAGTATGCATAGTGTTTGTTTCAGAAAGCAAATGCCTTCATAATGAATGTATCTCTCTCCTTTTCTCTTAGCTTGTATTGCTGAGAAAGATGTCATATGGTCTGAAATACCCCTTTCCTCAGTTTTGGTCAGTTGTCCTGGCTATGTCCTATCCAAGTGCTTGCCCACACCAAGCCTATGGACCCTTGAGGGAGGATGGAGTTTGGAGACACAGACTTGATGCTCTGTCAACAATGCTCAGCAGTATCCAAAACACTGCCGTTATAAATAATATTCTGTCTACAAATACAAAGTCCCACACTATGAGCACTGGTATGGGAAAAATGGACTCCATCCCATCCAAGTCCAGTACAAATGCTCAGGACTGATTTCATTTGAACATAGTACTCTCCAAATAAAGAATATAGATTTCAAAATACAATTTGCACACCACCCCCCTTGAAGTCCTATCATTTATGTATCAGTGTTAGTATTCATTTACACACGTCAACTCCCTGCCTAACAGGTATGGTTAGATAAGAGTTCTGCGCAGTTCTTCCATGAAGTTCAATTTAAAATGCTATGGTGGAAACTGATAGAGACTATTCTTGCTAATCCCAGAGTTTAAAGTAGAATATCTTTGTGTTAAGATATTGACTTTGAGACCTAGAAAAAACAATCAGCTTTAATTAGTAAAGATGACAAATTAGCCCAAACTTTTCTCCATTACATTTGTGTGAGACCTTTCAATACAACTTAGCTCATCAGACTGTGGAAGGCTACTGATGCAAACAGTCTAGTGGAGGTAATTAATGGGGATTTGTTCAATAAAGTGTGACCTCAAATTTTGTCATTTAAGACTTTAGACACTTCTGGGGACACAGAAGACAAGCCTGTAAACAAGACTGCACACATACAAACAATGCATAGCAGTAGCAATGTGGTGCAGAAAGATAGTAAGCATATCTGATGGCCTGAAATATGATCAATTCTGGCCCAGGCAGTTAGGCAGATAAGATACTTACATTTAAAATGGTAGAAGTTAAGACAATCACCCCAAAATAAGCTTTGCCTTATATTTTTCCTCTTTTCAAAGCATTGTCTTGTTAAGTATCTAAGATTTAATCCTGAATTAAATTTTTTTAAAAAAAAAGAGAGCGAAGAGGCATTTTGTAAATTTTATAGAAAATACAGAAATAAAATCCTGCATTCACAAAGAAGACTACGGAAATCAATAGCAGTCATGGAAAAGTTAGAAAGAGTCTGAGGACATATTTTATTGATGGAATGTCTTAGTCATTAAGGATAGTAAATATAATATGGGAACTGCCTTAACAGAAAGATATTGAATAATAGAGAAATGAATACAGTTCAGCATTTGTTTTATTACTGTAGTAACCGATACAACAGAGTACAATATTGAAGTACTACTTCCTACTGATAATTCTAGAATTACTCAAAATTATTTACATTTCTAATACTGCCATAAGAGAGCTATTAAGCCTACTATGAAATGTTACTGGAGTAGAATGGAATAAATTATGTCTTGTACAGTTGCTACATGAGCACAGTATTTGAACGTGTTTAGAGTGCTGTCATGGTTAATGTCTAAGGTCCACTAAAACTCATCAAGCTGACAAGGTTAAGTCATATCATGATCTAGTCAACATCACAATTGATGACATCATATAGCCAATTAAAATGGTTAAAATAGCATCTTAAGGTTCCATAGTTGCTAAATGGAACTTGGGTTTTAAGACTAAAAACTTATAAAATTAAGCCTACCACACAACCATGAGGTTCAGGAATTCTTCAGAAGTTTTAACATGGATATGTGCCCCAGTGTTACCTCAGCTCTGCAATGAGATGAGAAACAGAGGCTTTCCTTAGTATCCACAGCCACTATTCTAAACTTTTTCTAATCTAATATTGATATTCAAATCTTGGAGTAATTAGTAATTTAATAGAGAGTTCAAGATGGGAAAGAACTGCATGTGCTCATGCAGGTAATATATTGCACAAAGAAAGAACGATTTAAATTAGATGTAAAAAAAAAAAAAAAAAAGATGACATTTTGGAAAATGCAGATCAATATACTTGGGACAAGTTACTCGGATCACTTCCAGTTTGGGGAAGTGTGCAAATCCTGAAAAGCAGTGAAAATAGGGAAATATAAAACAGCAGAGATGCATTGATCTGCCTATACTGCAGGGTGAAGACTAACAGTCTCTGAGGATCAGATGCATCTGTCCTTGAATTACTGTACTCCATTTAAGAAGCTCATTATTGGACTTAGATAGGTAAATAAGAGAAATAGTGTTTAAAGAGTCAAAGCAAGTATCAGCACATATACTATTTGAAATACTACAATTGATTTTACATGAAATACACCAGCTTTACTATATATCCTGTCTGCCTTTGGAATTCAGTGATTAGTTGTGATGGATCAGTAGGACGAAAGTCCCTTTATCAATGCAAGGAAAATGTTAATTGAAATTTGTACTGGTTAAATCTGCCTCTATCTGAAATTAGAACATCCTAAGCACTAAAACCCACATTTGAACTTGTCTGTGCTCGAGGTTGGTAGCAATAAAACTGTGTGATTGCTGCTAACTGACTATTTAACTCCGGTAAGGTCTTGCAACATGACACATGAGAAAAACAAAATATTTACTCAGTCTTTTCAGGCCAAATTACACTTTTACAGACTCCTTGTGCTTATGACTAGAGGAAAATGAGAATGATTGGACTGACGTATTGCTTGCCTAAGGCCATCTATTCTTGTCAGTTTATAGATGTACTGAACCTGATATTATAGGGTTTAACATTAACCAAACAATGCAATTTGGCTGAAGGATGTCATGCTATAAAAGAAAACTGTACTTCTTTATAGTAATCCCAGCATGAAAAATCATTATAGAGCATACTGGAGGACACTGGATGCTTGTTCAATATTTATGTTCACATTAAAATGCTGTCTCTGATTTTGAATTTGATGTTTTGTGGTATAAGACTTAGGCCAGCTGCTGCAATGATATGAAAATTACTTACAGAAGTTTTAAGCAATTCTATTGAAATACTACAAAAATAAATCCAAAATAATGCAAGAAAGTTATAAATAAATGCATGCACATGTAGTATAATATTATCAACTTAACAAAGAAAAGAATCCTACTGTGGAAAATGTGTAAGTTCTAATTTGTAAAAGAAATTCTATGAGTTAGCCAGGATAACTGAAAATCTTGTCAAAATTTCAGTTAAATTCCTCTATTGCATCTACAAATAGGAATTTCAATGTGAATAAGATTCTGCTATGAAAGGGAAAAGATCTTACATCATGATTTTAGGGGGTTTTAATATATTTTTATTTTATCTCTAACACAAATCTGTTACAGGACAGGTATGAAAGGAACATTTTTTTTAGGCATATGAGACCTAACTTTCACCTAACCCTTTTATCCTGTGGTTTCTTGAATTATCTTGATTTTCTGTGCTGTGGCTAGGCTACTTAAAGAATGTCAGAGTGTTCCAGAAACTTTTCAACTGTTATGATTTCCATCATATTGCTGCCATTGGCAATGTCTCCTCGTCCTTGGCTTACTTCATGTTCTCTTGCATTTGTAGAATGTGTCCTATGGTTTATTAAAGGTTTATAAAAGTATATTATATTTGTGCAAGCCTTATTTATGCATTTTTCCTTAATTAGGACTAGTTTCTTCTGCCACTCTACAATTCTTCAGAGAGTGAAGCAATGCAGCTACTATATTGTAGCACAGTAAAAATAACTTTGTCATTGTTTAGTATAATGATATGTACTCCTGACCTGAGAGTATAATATAAGGGGTGGCCTGAGCTCACTTTGACTGAAGATAATCTGAGCTTGTTTCAGTGTCTGCCTCATGGTCAACAGCCTGTCGCCTCCACTGCCTGAGCTTGAGCTCTGCCACTGCTACCAACATAGTTAAAATACATTTATTGTTGAGCAGTAACCCTCACATATTTTGGGTTCGCCAGGATTGTACTGAATCTACCTGTTTGGTGTATATGCAGTAGCATGCACTTAATAGGTAATCTAGATATATTGAGAAATAGCCTGATTAGAAGGTTTCATCAGACTGTGACAGTGCTTTGTTACCCTCTTTCATTCACTCAGAGCTAATTGGTATATCCCTGCACTTCCCTGTATTGTATCATGCAGACATATTGTAATATTGTATATAACTCATGATTTTGCTGCGACTGGATACAATTATTCTCTGATTTTACTTAAAAACTTCGATCTGTTTGACCTTTTCTGTAACAAAGATCAGTAAAACCTGACTAAACACACGTGTAGTAGTGAACCTGCATCCCACAAAATCATTGCTTCTCATAAGTACCTATATATGGATATTTATATTTCATAGTTGCTACTAAGATGCTCTAGAAATACAAATCAAATTACATTCTGATAATTGTAATGGCTTATAATGTGTGTGTGTGGGGGGTTTGTTTGAAAACAAATCAAACCCAAAAACTAAAGAAAACTCAATTGGTCTTTCAAATATTACCCATGAGTCTTTGTGCTAGTTTTATTTCAATAGATTATGATTACTTGTCAAGAGCTGAACTTATTCCCCCACTTATTTATACTGTAGTTACTGTGACCACAAAATTTAAGAAAAAAAAAACCCAACACAGATAATGATGTGCTTCTATTAAAACAAATGTACATTGTTTTAGAGCAGATGGCTATAGTAACACTTAGTGAGAAAAATTGTCTTTTAGAATTCATTTTGAATTCTGTCAGTAATCCTGAAGTGTAACATTCACAGCCAATGCTGCTTTTGCAGCACATTTAGCTTTTATGAAAGTAAAAGTTAATTACATATGATGACTAAACTCCAGGGATCATAATTAGCTGAACTGAATGGCTGCACATCAGTAATTAAATGTCATTCCACTTCATTGTACTGAGCTTTAAACCCAACCCTTCAAATGTCGTAGGTATTGGCATCTGTTGTATCCATAGGACCATTTCTTCAGAAGACCTAAATGTGTAACAGTATACAAAATATACTAAGTGGAAACCATAATTATGTGTTAGTTAAAAGTTACAGCACTTATGCATTAAGCAGGGTAGCCTTTTTAGGAGTTTGTCTATGGAGAAGAGACTGCACCTTGGTCAGATCTCTCTTCCATGGCTTTGTCATGGGGGCAGGGAGAGGGTATATTTATCTTCTTTGTACATGATTTCTGGATTGGATCTTTCTGACTGATGGCAAATCAGAGTGAAGATTTTCTACAAAGAAAGACCATTTATCTTAACTTGAGTGTTACAGAGTCAGTGACCCAACACAAAGAGATGTTCTTGCTCTGCTTTATTATGCTGAACTTGTCAGCTTTACAGGACATAGGAGGAAAACTCTCTGCAATTTTACTACACTACCTATCCATTTTAGTTGTTTGAAAAGCCTGTTTCCATATCCCCTTCCCAAAAACTGTGGGTAGCCAAAAAGTATAGACTTAAAAACAACTGATGTTCTTGTGAGAAGATAAGAGGGCATTTAAAAGCACATAAGCAAGGCACCTGTAAATTAATTCTGGTGTTCTAAATGTCCTTTTTGAGGTGCCTCTGTTGTATATAAAGGGAAACTTTATATGCTCTTTCATACATCTAGGTTCAGTACCCAAAATGACGGCACAAACACTTTTCTTAGTCTCCTAACTCAGAATGCAGGCTGAAAAATTGGGGTTTGTCTGTTTTTAGTCTAAAGACATTTAACTAATTTTTTACTAAGTAGTTAAAAATGTAAGCCACTAAAATCTTTAAAATGCCATTCTGTATGTTCAGTGCATGAAAGATAAACTGTAATTGCTTTTATGTAGTACATTTTGTTTTTGCTCCGCTGGATTAAGCATCCTACTACCATATGTCACCATTTCTTCTTTTCCATTCACCACCTGAGACATTACTGGCCATTGCCAGTATCACAGGAATCCGGGTCCAGCACAAACAGATGGTCAAATTGTAGGAAAGCCAAATTTGGAGGGCTTGTCGAAAGTCGATTCTTTTTTTTCTTTTAGTTCATAGAAATACTTTGACATTGAAAGGTCTCATAAAATTCAGTAGCAATCTCAAACAATTGAAAATACTGACGTGTATATCTTACGCAAAATTAAAATAGATGTGTATATATTCTTCATGTTTCTGTCTAAACTGCCTTGAAAAAGAGAAAAAAAAAAATTTCACTATGCTTGTGCTTATGACAACCTCGTATTTCTCTGAGATGGCAAATTTTAATTATACTATCTAAATATGTGACACGACTCAGATACTTGCAAACTTGCTTTTCCTCAATAGGTTGCCACTTGCCAGTTTCACTACCCGTCTGTATTTCTTGGTGTGCTGTATATGTGAAATAAGGAACACCACTAAATATCAAGTCACAAAAGCTTTACTGGTAAACAAATTAACATTCTTTTCCTTTGCTGAAGGCTGAAAAATGCACATTAGCAGATATTATTGAATAACTTCTCAAGATATTAATTGAGTTTTTTTCTGTTCAATATTTCTGTTCTAAATTCAATATATTTATGTGCATTTTAAACAAATAAATATTCATAACTGTGTAGATACATAATTATGTATTTTTAGACATGCAAAATAAAATTTAAAGAAAATAATAGCTTTGACCAGGCTCCATTTGTCTGGTTTTCTTTGCTCCATTGTCAATGACAATAAGCTCTGCCTGAAAGGCTGACAAAGATATTCCTGTCATAAGGGCATGACATCAATTGAGTCATGCCAAT
Source organism: Acanthisitta chloris (assembly GCF_000695815.1). Lineage (NCBI taxonomy): Eukaryota > Metazoa > Chordata > Aves > Passeriformes > Acanthisittidae > Acanthisitta > Acanthisitta chloris. Next base: position 96,936 of record NW_008682127.1, read on the forward strand.
TACAACAGAGTATTATGAGGGAGGTACCAATACCAGTATATGTTGCTGTAGTCCTCTGGTTCACTTCTAAGATATTGAAGATATGTCTTCATGATTACAGTGACACAACTAGTGTTTCATCAGTACAGCCTAGTGACATTTGTGTCCTTTTTCACTTTGCAAAAATAGGAATCACTTAACCGGAACTGTTCATAATGAAAGACTGAAAGACATGACTGAAGGAAGACCTCTTTTGGTAACTGATTATGTTTACTATTGTTATTCTTTATTCCTTATATTAATTTCATTGGTCTCAAAAGCATTTTGCAAGAACTGACAAGATGTTCCTAAACTCTTGGTGTTGCTATTTAATGAGAGAAACTTACAGCATTCTGTACCTAAATCCCACTCTTGACTCATTAGGCCCTTGTTAAGTGCATAAATCTTGATTTGGAGAAATTGAAAGACTTTGAATACATGTATTCCTCCATGTCCTGTAGTCAATGAAAATTAAGATTAACCAGGGATCCTTGTCATTCCTAATACAAAATTTCAATCTATATTGCATTTGTATGTCCCTCAGGCTTCTGAGAACAACAGTGAAGACCATAAGAAGGATAAAAGATGAGTGTTTCTATAAAGATACACATAGGCAGAATTTAGTCATGTGCAACTGGGGGATTAAATCTAGATGAACTTCTCAACGCTTATCTAAAGAAAATGTACAAAAACGTCTGTTGTGCTGGCCTCCATGATATCAACCTTCAGTTTAACATTCCTGCAATATTTACCACGTAAAGATTAACCCACTGCAATTCTGATGCGAACAATTACAAATATATCAATGTGATGCAATTAAAAACCTATTACATTTCCCTGGGTTTATGTTAAATTTGGTTTTAAAGATCTTTCTTCCCCCATCGCCTCCCCCTTTCTCTCTCCCCTCCTCCTCTGTCTCTCTGTCTTTGAGAGTTTTAATCAATACTCAGTAGAGTTTTAACTACAAAGTGGAGTTTTGTAGATGCTTAAAATGGGTAGGATGTGTCCTGAGATGCTGAAGTGCTGCAAGACAATGAGATGACTTGTTACAATTGTAATAGCTGAGGAATGAGCTCATTATTTGAAAGCACTGCGACTAGAATTAGCCTTCTTATCCCAGAGATTTTCACACACATTTTTTTGGTTTTCCTAGAATAGCAAGATGTCAAAATCTCCCTTCAGATAAAGTCAGAATACTAAACTACAGTGAACCCAGTCAAATGGTCTTGTGCTCTTAGATGATGTAAGATTTTTATTCTGACACTTGGAAAGATTTCTCCTATCCTGAGAATGGGAAATCAGAAATGCAAGATGATGAAGCACAAAATAAAAGAGAAAATCAATATCATATTTATATGTGATAGAAGAATGCTTAATTTGCCTTTCTTTACCCTAACACACAGACCCAATATTACATTTAAAATAAAATAGCTTGATTGTCTTTGACCATTGCTGAAGACTAAGGGCATTTCTTCTTGAACAAAGTGAAGCAAGTTTAATACAAAAGTAAATAATTAAAGTTAAATAGTCTGGATGGCCTACATAGCTGGTAACAAGATAGCATTACACCTCTAGGTCACTTCTTCACATCTGTACCAGATCAGTAGTGGCAGAAATTGCTACCCTCTGACAGCTATTCAATGCCCTGTGTGAAATGAGTTACTGGGTTTAGTCTCAGTTCTAATGGACAAGTATCCACATTGCAAACGACATTAATTGGCATCTTTGTGTGGTAATACAAGCAGAGAGGCCAATGCCTAAACGTTATTGAAGACTAAAAAATATATCTCCCCTCTGGAGATGGTCAGTCACAGTCAGTCTTAAGGTCTATTGGCAGAAACTGATACTCAGAGAGCTGGAGGTTATTTGGGAGATATATGCACCCAGTTAAACAAAAAATTATAGTTTTCATCATTACCATTCCACATGCATTCTAATGTTTCTATTTATTTCTGTGGTTTGTTAACAAAACATGCTTCAGTAGATGCAGCAAGATTCACATATACAGAATGACTGCCCCCTGGTCTAACAAACACTGTGACATTGGGAGGCTCCCAGAACAGTATTGAGAAAAGCAAATCTCATCCGTAATTTTTCTGGAGAATTCATCTCTCTATTGATTGATCTTTTTAATAGGCTGTCACAGAATAGTTGGGGTTGGAAGGGTCTTCTAGAGATCATTTAGTCCAACCTTACTGCTAAAGCAGGTTCATGTGAAGCAGGTTGCACAGGACCACATTCAGAATTGGTTTTAATATCTCCAGAGAAGGACACTCCACAACCTCTCTAGACAACATGTTCCAGACCTCTGTCACCCACTAAGGAAATAAGGTCTTCACCATATTCAGTTGGAACTTCTTGTGTTTGTGCTCATAGACCCTTGTCCTGTCACTGGGCACCTGTGCCCGGGTCCATCTTCTTGACACCTGCCATTCAGATATTTGTATGCATGGCTAAGATGACCTCTCTGTCATCTCATCTCCAGGCTAAACAGTTACAACTTCATCAGGCTATCCACATAAGACAGATACTCCAGTCCCTTAATCATCTTCATAGCCCTTCACTGGACCCTCTACAATGGTTCCTTGTTTTTCTTGCATTGTGGACTCCAGAACTTGACACGGTACTCCAGGGCAGAGTCCAGGGACCTGCTGTCCATAC
>NW_008682127.1:99657-100155 GCF_000695815.1 Acanthisitta chloris
GCTGTCCCTTTTTCCAAATTCTGTGAACTTTCTTTCGAGAAAGTTGTCAGAAGAAAATCCTGACTCACCATGCATGTCTTCTGGCCACTTTCTTCAATTTCTTACCCATAGGGATGTACCAATCTTGACCTTGGAGAAGCTGCTACTTCAATATTACCCATTTCTCTTGGATGTCCCTACTTTCTAAAGCCCTAACCCACGGGATTCCTTAAAGTAGGTCCTTGAAGAGGGAAATATAGGTGTCCTGGAACCCAGCATTGTAATCCTACTTATTTCCCTGCCTCCCTCCACACAGAATCCTGTACTCCACCATCTCATGGTCACTGCTGCCAAGTTTACCGACAGCTTTCTCATCCCTAAGTCCTTTCCTTCATAAATTTCCTTTTTTATTTTTTTTAATTAAAAAATATATAAAAGGATATTCCAGATGTCAAACTCATTATTTTGGGATGGCACTGCTGGTTTTATTCTTGTAGAAGAGTCACTCAAGCTTAGCTT
>NW_008682127.1:100193-105649 GCF_000695815.1 Acanthisitta chloris
ATGCAATAGGAAACATCCTTCCCTTCAGAGAGTAGACTAATGGTATTACCTTAAAGTTTATCTAGTGATCCAAATTTTATAATGAAAAGAATAAAAATCTTGTGGTTTTATAAATAACTCTTTTCAGACATTGCAACTCACTCCATGTTTCTTTGTTTATTGCCAGTATACAGTACCCTTTGGACATTTCTTGTTAACTGGTCCACCTGTATCCTGATATGTAGTTCAGCAGTTCTTAGAGCTAAATCAGGCACGTTTGACAGATGTCATGTTTAATTAGACTGCAAAACAGTTAAATATATTCCTCTGTGATGGTCCATTAAAAACATGGTTGTGAAGAAATTACTGATCCATAAAGAACTGTTTATAGGAAGCCACACAGATCTTTTTCTTTCACTTGCCTTTTTCAGTTGAGAAATATTGTCTGTTTGTTTGGGGCTTTTTTAATGAATGGATATTCAGCTTAAATGTAGCACTGAAGACTATAAAATAAAACCTTTATTAAATTATTTTATGTTTTATATTGTACCGACTTATCCTTTTAAAGGAAACACTTAAAACAGCTTTCAGCATAAAAAATTAAAGCCTCTTTAAGACACCTTTATATTTACTGTTACAATGTTAGAAGAGAATCCAAACAACAAAAGAGATGAAAGAGCATGTGCCTTAAGAAGAAAGTCATGATGAGAATAAACCTGTCTTTTTGAACAATGTTTCTTCAACAAAACCTATTAAAATTTTACCAACATTGCTGCCAAAACTCTTCAAGAATGAACTTTAAATAATCCCTGTAAAGTCCAAAATTGAATATGTATTTATTTTGAAGGAACTAAGTTCATTGTCAAGCACAAAATCTTTCATTCTAGGTTGACTAAATATTTTCAGCTTGAAAGATGCACTTGTGTTTTCCTTTTATTCACTATTACAAAAGTTTGAAACTGTTTACTTTTCTGTGAGACAGGAGTTGTAGAAATTAACTCAAACCAGACCTCGTCTATGTTATATCTCCAACAACTTTAATGCGAGTTGCAAGCACTAAGATATCTGACTAAAATATCTGAAACATTCTGGGCATGTCAGGATGCATTTTTTTCTTATCAAGATGAAACATCCAGATAACTATCATAGAAAGAAATTCAAAATTGGGAGTAGAAAAGTGGATCCTTTTATAAGAGCGTGTAGTGATAGGACAGCAGGGAATGGCTTTGAACTGAAAGAGGCTTCCCCATCCCTGGAAGTATTCAAGGCCAGGTTGGATGGGGCATTGAGCAACCTTATCTAGAGGAAGCTGTGCCTGCCCATGGTGAGAATGAGATGATCTTTATGGTCCTTTCCGACCCAAACCATTATATCATTCTACGATTCTAAAATTATTTTATGCTAATTCTTATTTAGCCCTGGGCCAGTAAAATTTCTTAGCAAACTATCTATTATGCACATTTGTGAATTCAATTATGTTTTTGGAAAAAAATGTTTTCATTTTTTCCTAAGAAATGCTATTTGGAGATGTTTATTTTAGTTCCTTAATAGTAATTCCATAATAAAAACAATTAAAAGCATTATGAGGGAGAGAATCAAAATCTAAAGTTTAAGTACTAATAAAACTAACTTTTTTTTGCATTTCTCAAGATTGCTGAAAATTTGATACTTTAGCCACCACTCATTCATGTACACTTAGTTGTTAAAATTGTTAAAAGAAACAAAATGTGTTAAATCATTGCTAGTTAATGTTCTGGAATGCTCAAATGACTGTTCATAGAATATAATGTGTTTTTTTCAGTAATATGTTTGCCATAATTATGGAGATATTTTTTCAGTTTTATTCATTCTTTTCTAGAAAAAAAAGTATTTTATCTCACTATTTTTCTTTTTGTGAATTCAGTCCTATCATGTATTTTAAGACGGTCATGTTTGTATGCTAAAACATTTATGAAAATGCTTTTCAATTATGAAGTACCATGAAATCTTATCTGAGAAATAAAATGAAGATGTATTAAAAATATGCCTCGGCTAGGCTTTTTCAGAAAATCAGTTATCAGTATGGTTCAAGAGATGCACTTCAAAGTTATTTTCTTTCATATTTTGAATGCTTAGATGAAGACAGCAGGTGCTTTAAACCAGGAGTTTCCTGTTGAGCTTTTGCATATATAAACACATTTTAAACTTTAGGAAATCTACAGCTTTGAATAAGAGTGAAGTAGCAAGTTGTGACCTGTCAATTCCTGTTATATCAGTTACTTATCATTACTTAGAAAGTATTTTGGATTTTTTTTTTAATGAAAATTCTCCTAGGGAGAGAAAAGCATTCTGTTCATAAATTATGGCATCTTGGACAACTAGCAAGATTCTTTCAAAACACCTGTGCTTAATTGTCTGTGCTAATTTATTGAGAAACTCCACATAGGGGTACTCAAAATACACCAGTTATTTGAGCATGGACTGTTCTTGTGCTGAAATATTATTATCATCATAGTGTGGTGGTTTGAGCTGAAGTAGAGTTAACTTTCTTCACAGTGGCTAATAAGGGGCTGTGTTTAGGATTTGTGCAGGACACAGGGTTGATAATGCAGAGATGTTTTTGTTAAGCAGAGCTTACACAGAGCCAAGGTCTTTACTGCTTTCTGTACTGCCACACTGGCAAGGAAGTTGAGTATGCGCAGAAGACTGGGAGGAGACACAGACAGGGCAGGTGACCCAAACTAACCAAAGGGATATTCCATACCATATGGCATCATGCTCACTTATAAAGTAGGAGGAAGAAGGAGGAAGGGGGGACATCTGGAATGATGGTGTTTGTCTTCCCAAGGAACTGTTAGGTGTGATGGGGCTTTGCTCTACTGGAGATAGCTGAACACCTCCTGTCCATGGGAAACAGAGAATTAATTCCTTGTTTTGCTTTGCTTGTGTGTGTGGCTTTTGCATTTTGCAAGCTCTGCTCAGCAACAACAAAAACATCTCTGCATTATCAACTCTGTGTTCTGCACAAAACCCAAACGTAGCCCCATACTAGTCTCTGTGAAGAAAGTTAGCTCTACTTCAGCATAAAACCAGCACACCACATTGGGAAAAGTATTTTAAGTTTTCACCTTGGAATTTAATGCAGACTATTTGTTTATAGGAAACCATTGTAAAGAATGAACTGATATCTTTTTAACCTTCAGTTTTACATTTCCAGATTGGTATTTGTGGTACATATAAAAAGTAGCTCTTGCTTTATTACAAAAGTTAGCATTTCACCCTCTGTTCTTTGTTACACTCTTAGATGGGATAGAATCCTTTATAATCCTAAAATCGATTAATTCAGTCTGGTGGTGATGGTGGTGTGGGTGGAGGTGGATTATGATATGCTGTTAGCCCTGGAGTCTTTCGCCAAAAGGAATATGGTGTTCATATTTTATAATTCCTCGATCAGTGATCCACTCCAGATAGTTTTTCTATGTTTGTTTACACTCCTTTAAACCTTTGCACTTCTTTTGTATTAAACTCCATGTTGCATTCAAACTTACTATATACAGCACTTTTTGCATGTGTCAGATATTATTTCTTTGTTAGCTCTAGAATAATCTTTGTCCTGCGCCAATTCTTTACTTTTTATTGCTGCAGGGTCTCCAGTATCAACCCTGTGCCCCATCTCTCATCATCCTACTCCTCATCTCCTCTGCACTACCCCACATACTGGGCCTCCCATCCTCAGGCTGCTGTTGCACACTAGGCCTCTATGCCCCAACACACTGGGTTTTAGATTTGTGAATATCTCATTCCCCATAGAATAATTGCTTGTTACTATTATCCATGTAAAACTTTGATCATGCCACACAAAGGCAAACACAAGGAAAGGAAATTTGACATCTGATCTGTTAGAGAAATGGCTGCCACAGTTAAACCAAGAAAAACAAAGCTGGAGCAGGTCAAGCAAAGTTCAGAACCTGACAAGTCTGACAAGCTTCAGTCCTGGAAAACTCAGTACAGAGCCTGTGACCTGTTACTAGCAATGGTAATAGACATTCCAGGTCCCTGTAATTACACTTTGAACATTTCAGGAAATGTCTTGGTCCTCAAATTGTGCTTATGTGGTAACTGTGTAGCCCTGAAAATTGCCATTACTAGTACTGGCATTGAATTTGCAAGGCCTCAGATTTGCTGTTTCTGAACATTTCTTGTCCTGCCTGCAGTTTTGTTTGAAGCTGAGATGAAATACAAGCAACAGATGCTCTCTTCAGAATTTTACTAATTTTAGGAGAAAGAAGAAAGGATCTCCAAAAGTAGAATGTTGTTCCAAATATATTTAAATGGAATGATGTTCCAAAATAATTTACACTTATTCCTGACAATCCCTATTTGTGCTGCTATCAATACAATGACAGAGTGGAGCTGTTCTAGGACTCATGCTTTCTAGAAGTAATTTTTATCTGAGAAGCTGTGACAAGTGGCTGAGGTGCAAATTCGCAAAGCAATGAATATAAAAGAAAGACTATCCCAACATAAAGGAAATTGAAAGATGGAAATATGAAACTGATTTGTGGTCTCACTACCCAAAGTTGTCAGAAATAGGCCTGTGAGTGAAGTCCTATGAAGCTGGATACTGTTGAAAAATTCATTTTGAGTGAGGAAAACCACTTCACTTCCTATAGACAAATGTAAATAAAATTCTGCTAAGAATTACATGCTCAAAAAATCTGGCTTATTATAATGGCTCATATGCCTCACCTGGGGCCACACGTTCACTGATAATGCTTACTCAAAACAGGACTAAGTGTGGTCATGCAAAGCAAGTACAAGATTTATTCACTGATTGATTGGTTTGATTGATTGAGATTCTGACAGAACAGTCAGTTATGGATGAGTTGTAGGTACAGTAATGGAAAATTCAGAGGGCATAGGTTCTGTCACAGAGGTCATATTTCTACAGCAGATCCTAGTGATGACTCTTTAAATATTATGTGTCTTGTACAACAGGAAGTTGTGAATCTCTATGGAGAAGTGCAAGCAACAGGTTGAGACAATATTCTCTCTTTAATCTGTTCCATGTAGATTTGTAAATGATTTCTGCTTATCCTTCAGAACTGTAAAAATTTCATCCTTGAGTCTGTCACAAGTTTCAGATCAGTGTCAGATCCCAGACCATGGATATTGACAATCTATGAGGAATGCAGACAAAGCTTACTGTATAGCACAAAAATATTAAATGCATATTATGTACATCACGAAAATGTCCAATTTTTCTAAAATTAATTTTAAAGACTTTCTTTTATTGTGGGAAACATTATTCATGTTTCAGACTCAATGCAAGGAGTAAGTCCTATCAACACAAGTAGTGTGCAGAACCAGATATACACAGAAAATTGCAATGAAGTATGTGGCATAGGAATTTTGTTCCTATAATAAACATTTTTATGCAAATTATTGCAACTGTAAAAGTCCTTACAAGACTGTAAAAAAGGATGAAAAATTTCCTT
>NW_008682127.1:105678-108645 GCF_000695815.1 Acanthisitta chloris
CTGCATGCTCTTATACATAGTTTATATAGCTAAGAAACCAAATGAGACTCATTAAATCTTATACCTATTAAGTCTGGCACACTAGGAATGCCCAAATTTGTGGAAGCCTAACTTCACTGGACACAATCCCACTAAGCTGGAAGCTTGCTGACTGGATATCTATAATCACTCAGTAATATTCAGTGGCACAGCAAGGTTCTTATCCTTTTAAGAACTGCTTTGCCATCCATATGGCAAATCCTGGGAGGAAACCTGAAAAGTCAGTGGAGTCCTTAAAACATTCTGGGAGGAAGTCAAGGAGAGGGAGTAGCTTCTCTATAGAAACTGGACAATTACACAACCCGAAAGAACTAGGAGAAAGAAAGTATTCTTTCTATCTGGAAGGCCTAATGCTTTAACTGCTTTTGTGGGGTATATATTACTCCCTCTCTCCAAGCAGATTCCCCTGGAATGCAGCCTCCCAGTAGTGAGTTATCTGTCCATCCATCCATTTTGCACAAACTGAGGAGTCTGAAAGAATTATCTATTTTTGAGGAGCATTGTTACTTCAGATTAATTTTGGAAGCCGAATGAGAGGATGAGATCCCCAATAGCTGTTTTTCTATGCACACCGTGCAGGCTGCTCATAGACTCAGCACGCTCAAATCTCCTTGGCAGTGTATATGTGACTTTAGGATATCTGAAAATATATGGATAAGTCACCTGTTCTTAGACTGGAGTTGGAAGTCTAGTGAGACATACCAGCTTTTACACAAGAATTTTAGGTACATACTGGAAGAAAGTGAATGTAGAATTTAGATATTGAGGTTCCATTTTGATCTAGGTGCCATCCATTCAGAAAACAGAGGAATATTGCATAATCTACATGCCAAACAAATAAAAATAACTGCATCTTCCAGTGTTGACACTCATAACAGTCTGCCTGTGGATGAAGCAAAGAATAAGAGTCATATCTGAGAATTACTCAGCAAATAAATTCAAATAAGGGATGTATTTGGGAACATAATAGTCTGCTCGCTGACAACTGGCAAACAGAAACAGAGGCAAAATTTGTCAGATAAATGACACATTATGAATTATTCACTCAGTTTTGCAACGTGTTGATTATACTCTGTAATCAAATCTTGTGCAACTCAGTTAATCAGTGGGGCTGAGGTCTGGAAAGGAAACATGTTTCACTGTTCACTATTAAGACACAGATAAGGATACTTTATAAAACACCTGACTCCACCGCTTTAACCCTTCTGAACATTTGTTTCCACAACCTGCCTCATTTTTCAAGTCTCAATGACTACTTTTCTTATTTTTGCTAGACTGTTTTTCTCTTTGTTTAAGTACTGTAAATTAGCTTTACATTAAGTGGACATCATTTATCATGTTAGAGAAACGCTTCATCAGGGGACCTCTATTCTCACTTAGTTTACATGAAAATAAGTTCCATACATTTCTGGAGATAAATCCAGATATTAAGAGTGATACATCATGGGATTAGTGTACATTTATTTTTCAAATACTAATTGAATGTCAGTACCATCATTCAGTCTGCAGAAAGAAAGTAAGCACAGCTGAAGAGTATAGAGAAACTATATATAGTAAAAGAAAATCAAGGAACAGACATAGGGCAAAGAAGACACAAAACAAAGGTCCATAAATGTACCCAGAAAATATGAGAGATGGGAGAAACATACCCTTGTAAAATGGCTTGAATATCACCTCTGTCCCTGAATGACAATCAGAGTCACTCCAGGACTGAAGAAGGAATACGAATAGACCATCAAACTGCTAGGAGTTGCACAGTGTGACAAATAGCATGATAAAGTAGGCACTGAGAGAAGGTTGTGCTGCTCTTCAAATACAGACCAAAATTTAAAAGGTCTGGAAAGAAGTTCTCTGCAAATATAATGTCAGCTCACTCCCCATAGCAGAAATAAGATAATTCCTTATTTGAAGTGTCCCATAGAGTGTTGTGCTTGGTTAAGAAAAACCTAACAACCAAAGGAGGAAGTCTTACCCACTTTTTCTGACTTATACTAAAACAGACCTGATGATTATTTTGTACTTCACCACTCAGAAATAGCACAAGATACAGAATATACCTCTTCCTATACAGACTTTAAAGTCTGGTTTCATGCTACATATCCTTAAGTTATCACTTTAAAAAACCCTTTGTGCTATTCTCTGTGAAAGCACAAGTATTCTCATGCTAGGACAAACTAGATTGTATAGAAGTGAAACACCTGACTTTCTCTAAATGTACAGCACTATTTTTAACTATCTCAGTATTGCCATATGTTCCAAAATGTTCAAATACTTGTATTTCTTAATTTGATCTTATTTGGCAAAGTTCAAAACAGTGCAGACGAGCTGTTCCTAAAAGCATTTCTAAACTTTAACCACATGTTACATTTTTTTATTCTTAAGTGGCAACAAATGGTAAATATTTACTACTTTAAACCCATGAGGATGCAGAAAGTCTGGAAACTAATTCCCAGATGACTTAAATGGACAGTCTTAATGCCTCCTAATGTTTGTTTGCTGATAATGAAGATGTTGCTCAAAACCAGCAACATAGAAATTATTTAGTCATCTTGGGCATTTGCATTGCAAAATTCTGGCTTGCTTGAACATTTTTAGGGTAAAACAAATATAGATCATATTACAAAATAAGTGTATTTATATTCAGTTCTTAATTTTAAAACATTAGCAAAGATTTCTTTTTAAATTATTAAAAATACTTTCAACACTTGAAAGGCAGTTTGTTCACAAAGCACTAGCAGTAGTGGATCAAATAATTCATTCTTTCCCAAAACCTTTGAATTATCCCATGGACATTTTTCGTTTATATATTGATGTTTAGTAGTGGCTGGTTTAGCTTTCATAGAATGGAATCATGAAATTAATATAAAATCTGACATTGCCTAAATTTATAAATTAAAACTTGCTCTTCAGTTTGTTTTAAAAAATATA
>NW_008682127.1:108677-163015 GCF_000695815.1 Acanthisitta chloris
CACATTCCATCAATGCTGGTATTAAGGTGGGTCAAGGTGGGGAAAAAAACTGTCATGTTCGGGAACAAGCTGTGTTGAAAACATGTTAGGCAGTAGAAGACCAAAACTATACTGCTTCATTTTTGAAATTTCCAGGAAAAGTCCTTCAGGGAAAAGGGATATAAGTTTTTTTTTTAACAATATTCCAAATAAGTTAAAAAAATATATCCTACCTTGGCAAGTTTGGGTACTGGTGGGGCTAAATGCTTAATTTGTAGGTGATGGAAAACAAACTGCATTTGTTTCAGCTGTCTCGACACAGAAAATTTCTCTAGTACTGTTCTAAGTAATGTTTCTGAATGTAGCATTGACAGCTTGACAGACTGACACATCAGGCCCATACCACACCTTACCATGCTCAGCTTATGGTGAGTACACTAGTATGCCTACATTTGTCACTGGTTGTAGGTGCAAAAAAGCTCTGAGAGCTGATACTTTAAAATTGTAAAAGGCTACACTGCACAGCATACAGCAATCCATTGAATGTTCACTGCTTAATGTTTACTTCAGAGAAAATTTAAATTGGCTTTCAAATGGATTCAAGCTTGCAGTAAAGCAATACTCATCTCTGTCTGCTTGTTTTCACAAAACTTCTATAAACCTAATTTCTTTCAGGCATCTTTGCTGAATTTGGTAGAGATTATCTAACAGAACTATGTGTACATTTAGCTGATTACTCATGCACACTATGATCACATAATTTCCTCAGACATTAGGAAAAACTGCTGGGTTTTTTTCTATATTAAAATGATATATATATTTTGCTAATTTTACTCATCTAGAAACACATACATTTCATTATACACAGGATATTGCAACTAAGAAAAATTATCATTCTTACAGTATTTTCAACAAAAGTTACCTATTGAATGAAAGGAATAAATTCAGGACACAACTGACAGATAAAATACAATATGCCCATGTACAAATCTGCAAGTAGCTAGAACACAATATTCTTAACACTATTAACAATGAAAATAAATGCCTTTTTATACACATTACAAACTGTGGCAGAAATTTTGTTCTTCCTGAAACTTTACACTTTTATTTGATTCCTTTCCATTCCACAGTATATTCTGTGGCTACTGTAGGGCAAATACTTTTCCAAGATATGTCATGTGTCTCAAGACACTACAGCTACAAACTACTAAATGTTTTTCTGCTTGTCTGCTGTATTGCTGCTTTTAAACATGTGGTGTGCTTTCTTTGCAGTTATAGCACCCAATACAGCCATTTCTGCATGAGATGAATATGAAGACATAAGAAAAATGTGACTGGTATATATGGGCAAACCTTCAAAGTCTTGGAAGTAAGGAGATAAACAGTTTCAAATAAAAACTCAAAACTGCAGATTTTCTTCTAATGCATTTGAACTTCTTGACTCAGGAAAATTGGACTCTAACATTACGAGAGAATAGATTTTCTGGAAGATTTGTGCTGCTATCTTTTCATTTGAGTAGAAATATTGTAAAGCAATCTTTACTCCCTCTAGTTCTGAAATTCCTACTGCTCGTCAAAGCTGAAAAAGCAATTTCATATTAAAGTGAAAATGTAATTTTTAATGAAAAATATTTGTATATCTAAAACCTGCAGTTTCAGCAATCTTTGATGTCCCAAATTCTAAAAAAATTTCAGAAGGTTCTTTTCTATTATTATCTTGTTTGTTTCTGTATCAATTTTTTTTACATTTTCAGGTGTCAGGAGCGTTTTCTGAGTTAATGCTTTATTTATTTTAAAAATTAAAAAGAAAAGTTTTGATTTTTTTCTTTCTAATCAGGAATGGTAAAGTGACAATAGACAATTTTAACTAGAGACATGAATTAATTCCACAGATAAGTCTGAAAAAAATCTTACTCTCAAACTGAAATGTACAGTAATAATTAAACCCAAAATTTTTATGTTCATTTACGCTTTGCAGATTAGCATATCTCAACACCTTTGGCAACTCCTGCTTGAGAAGTCAAGAAAACATCTGCAAAATTTGTATATGGGGAGTGCGATACATTGGGAGAGCGATAGGAACGCTTGGCATCTAAAGCTATACTGAGAGTGAGTTTTAAGTATAATCACTACATTCAGAATATGAAGGTTGTGGAAGACATTTTTGTCTCTAGAAACATATCAAAGCATTGTAAGAGGGTTTTTCTGGTTCATTTTTCTTTGGTTATGTTTATTTATATTTTGTTAAGATTGATTATAATGTTCACATTAATAAGAATTACATACATGTTACTGATGGTTCAAAACCAAGCACAGATTTACTCAGAACAGAAAAGGAACATACCTTTCTTTTTGTGTAGTACATGCTTCATGCCATGTGTGCAGCCTTCTACCTTTCTCCACCATGACTATATCCTTTCTTGAGAGCAATAGTACACATATACATAACTAGAATCAGAAACTTAAGTTTCTTTTTCGTAAATGAAAATGAAGAATAAAATATGTGTTAGTAAACAGTCCAGTGTTTTGTTATATGACCCTATTTCCACTTACATATAACATTTTAAAATTTGAAACACCTGAGATTCAATTTTCTATGATGGGTGTCTGCTTCTGGTTGATTTGTTTCCTTCATTTTTTGTGGAGAAAATACTGTTGATTTTGATTGCATGATTAAGGAAAATATTGCTTGCATTTTTTATATAATTGTGGTTTGCACTTGCAGTCTCTGAGCTACTAAGAATGTGAGAAAGTATAATGCTGAAGTGCATTATGTGCATTGTGATATTTTCTTAGGTTTTATTCAGATTAATTACCATTAAAATACAGTTTGGAAATAAGATATAGTTCAACAATCATTCATGTAAAAGTATTAAGGGTTTTCCGTAAATGTAGGAGAGAATTAAATGTTAAAATTACAAAATAATGTCAGTTGCATAAGATCTTTATGTGACATTATTTAAAATTAGTGAAAGGAAAAAGTAGGCAGTAAGAAATGAAAAATTCATATATCCCTGATCCTGAAAAATGAAATCTGTTCACAGTTGTTTGCATATTTTGTTTTCAGAATCCTTCATTTTTTAGTATAACTATATCTTACAGATCCTTATCACCTTTCCAAATCACTCTTTGCCTCTGTTTTGAATAACAATACTGATACAGCCTTTTTATTTCCTTCACCATATAATCTCACTATCTTCCCCATATTGCCCCACAGTTCTGAGGTTTTTTTTAATCTGTTGGGCAGAACATCACAGGAAACTCCAACTAATTCACTGTACATCTTACATTGTATAAATAACAGTATAAACAAGGGAAATCTAAGTGTTCTTCCCTGTTAAATCTTCCTTTTCCCAGAGGCATATAATAGCTGAATTATTCTAAGAAAAGCTGACACAATCCCATTAAAACCAAACTGCCAATTAGTGCTATTTTCTGGATTTCTTCTGATCCCTTGTTTTTTGTCCATTTCTAAAGGCATGGATAATGTCTTTTACAGCTCACATTGCAGTTGTCACAGAATAGTATTTACCAGGCAATCATAAAAGAAAAAGAAAAAATGCTAATGACCTCTCCCCTGATAAGCATATTGTAATAGCTGCAAGGGAAGAAAGCTAAGTGTACAAACCTATTTCTCCAGGAAGCTTCTTTCCTCTTTGTGTACCAATCTGATGTGCAGAAGCTTCTGTTTATAAAGTAAATGGTATTTTTACTGAAGTTTTTATGTGATCATTGTCTCTAGTATATTTAGACTGTAGACAATATTTCTCTCCACTGCAGTAAGAGTTTAGGGTATCTGTATGCAATTATATTATTTGCAAGTGCTTCAGGTGTTGAAATTATCACCTTTTCCACCTTTTTCCATTGCTGATGATCCAATTATGGTTTTTCTGTCTTTGCATCTTGAGCAGGCAAATGCTTAATATTTCCTTTTCTGTAAATCAGTAGATGTTGCTGCTTGACACTTTTTATATGCTTAGTGTTTTGAGAGGGAAGGAGATAATCCATCCATTTCATGCTTTTATTTGTTTTCAGCACCTTCACACTGAATAAATGTTCCACACTGTGATAATTCCTGCTTGCTGCCAACAGCTTGTACCTTATTCTTTTAAAGGTCATTAACTTCTCTCCAAATATTAATTGCAGAATGCATACTGTAGTCATAAACATCACCCTAAGGACAGAAAATGATCACTTTTTAAAAAATTTTTCAAATGTCATATATTTATTCCATTTAATATTCTGAAGTTTGAAACAAGGATAACAACTTTGAAACAACTGATGAAGCAACTGCCTGGATGGATGAAGGGAGAGCAGTGGATATTTTGTACCTTGACTTCAGCAAAGTTTTTGACACTGTGCCCCACAGCATCCTCATAGAAAAACTCAAGAAGTGTGGGTTGGATGAGCGGACAGTGAGGTGGATTGAGAACTGGCTGAGCAGCAGATCTCAGAGTGTTGTTCTCAGTGGTACAGAGTCTAGTTGGTGGCTTGTCATTAGTGGTGTCCCCCAGGGTTCTATACTGGGCCCTACATAGTTTAATTTAATCACTTGGATGACTTGGATGAGGGGATAGAGTGTTTTGACAGCAAGTTCACTGATTATACAAAACTGGGAGAAGTTCTGATATGTCAGAGGGCTGTGCTGCCTTTTAGCAAGCTGGAGAGATGGTGAGAGAAGAGCCACCAAAAGGGACAAGTGCAGGGTCCTGCACCTGGAAAGGAATAACCCCAAGCACTGGTACAGGTTAGAGAACTGACCTGCTGGAAAGGAGCTCTGAAGAGAAGTGCTTGGGGAACCTGGTGGACAACAAGCTGTCTATGAACCAGCAGTGTGCCACTGTGGCCAAGAAGATCAATGGAACCCTGGGTGCATTAGAAAGAGTATTGCCAGCAGGTTAAGGTAGGTGATCCTGTCCCTCTACTCAGCCCTCATGAGATCACATCTGGCGAAGTCCAGTAGTATGTTGAGATATTTTTGTAATTTTGAAATATGACTGAATGAGGTTTTTTCAATGATTCCTTAATACTCACAGCTGTGTATCTTTCCTAAAAAATATTCCCCTTTGATTATTCCTGAATTATTTTTGCACATAAGTCATTACCAATGCAATTTTTAAATCATTAACTATTCACAATTACAATTTTATTTCAAGAACTATAAATACATTTTGAAATAATGTCTCTGATGAAAATCCTACCAAACTAATTTTGACAGAATTATTTCTTTAATTGTTCTGTGACATAAATTTTCTAAATTACATATTTTTTGAATATTTGGATAAACAACCCATTAAGTCAGTGCGCAGCAACTTCCATTTCCTCTGTATCTTTCACAGTCCTTTCAAATATGATGTCAGATATATTTATACTACCATTTCAAACAGTCTTCCAGGTTCATGGGAAGCTTTTCCCTTAGGATATTTTTTTCCAACCACTTGTCATAGTTTCAGGTAGACAGTAGCTTTAGAATTCTCAGGAGAATTGTGATTAATCATTTTTTGGGAAAAAAATGGTTCTCAGAGAAAATGCTGCTAAACAAAGAACTAAAGTGTATTGCAGGTGAATGAAGTTGGGGCAAAGTTATTTTGCTCAAGAAGACAGGGAGAGTCTATCAATATTTACTGAAGCATGAACAAATAAACAAGCAAAAATCCCACAACCACAGCAGCAGTTCTTATTTATCTTTTCCAGGTTAAAATATTTTTATTTTTTTCCACTGGGAAGATTTGTTGTTGGGGTTTTATTTTTACTGTTGTATATATGTGACATATGTTTGTGAATTCATTTTCATGATTCTTCTACTTGTTTCTTTTGTGATATCACATTATGGGCATGTGTGGATGAGAAAGAAATTCTGAAGTTTTTTATATTTCTTTCTGAAAAACGCAGGAATCAAAAAATTCCCAGACAACAAAAACATAAACCTCCATCATCCTAGTGTAATGTTTCAGATTTCTCTTTGTTGATGTTTATATCACTTTTCATTATAGTTATACAACAATTACACCAGGAATTTTTATAGGACCAGAGAAGATGTATAATGTCATTGCAGCCATAAGGATTTGCTAAGATGGACATCTCCTCTTTTACAGTACAAAATTGTATGAATTATCATCTATTTTGAGCCTTTTTCTAGGATGACTACAATTCCTTTGATCATCAAGCATCATTTTACCTCATGAAAATGCACATGAAATATCTGCTCTGACCCTGATTTTCATTCAGTAATGGCCACACTCCTCTTGTGAGCTATTAGCCCACAGTGTTACTTCATGTCAGTGGATGAGCTGAAGTCCCTTTTTCTTGTATAATATACGACTTCTAACTGAAAGAAAACTTCATTTTACTACTTTCAATTAATAGAAAAGATAATACATTTTCAAAGCAACCTTGAAAGTTTGGCCGAATATACGAATAATGATGGAGAAAATATTTCCTTTTAATTATGTTTTCAGTTGTTTTCATATGCAATGCATTCTACTGTTTGTTTATATATACGCATGTACACACAACTAGAGCTGCATGTATTCTTTTAAGTAAATAAGAAAAGTAACATCTATTCATGTTAGCAAGGTTTCTCTTCATGTGCTACCATGATACTTAATAACTGTTGAGAAAATTGGTTCTATCTCCTTTCACTTTTAAACAGTAATTTAGTTAAGAGAGGTTGTGCTAATTGTCTCCACACAAGCTGTTCAAGTTATACTAGGTAACAAGCCTGCAATTTATCCCTGACTAACTATATTGATTTCTCCCTTGCCAGCTATAATTAGATAAATAAACCAATAAACAACACTTGTTCTTATCATCTCTGCAGCTCAACAATACTCAGCTTCATTTACTGCTTTCTGGCAAACATCCCTGCAGAACTTACCCTTTTCATATCTAACTGGCATATGAGCTGTCTGCTCATACCTGATACATCATTTCCCTAACAGCAGAAAAGTAAAGCAAAATGAATCCCTAATGACCATAAGCCTGCTTTGGAAGTCACATTCCACTGCTTTAGACTTGCTCTAAATCAATGTTTGCATTGTTTTGGGTTTTAACAACCTAATTTGCTGGTAATAGCAGCTGTTCTCTTAGCTTATGCATGGATACACTTATTAACTCTTCTCTCAGCTACAAGCAATACTGTATTTTTGAGAAACTAATTCTGAATTATTTCAACATCCTTAGATTTGACTCTGATATTTTTTACTTCTGTCTCTCTTGGAAAGCAGGAAGCTTTGAACTACATCTCTGTGTCTGTGACAGAGCACTGACACAGCTGACAAGCACTTTATACACGAACATGTTACCAGGCCAACCTTTTGAAAATGTAGATCTAAGATCAGTATCAAGCATGGAAATTTGTTTTAATATTTAGTCCTTTTCTGAGTGTGAGCTGGCTTGAAAGAGATTTATATTAGCTATGCGCTATGACTCAACCAGTGTACCACCTTTTTCTTGGATCTTTGTCACTTGAGGCAGGCAATTATTCCTTGAGTGAGAAAGTCTAAGTCTGTAGCTGAGACACAGAAAACATGTCTTAAACTTCCTGCTTTATAAAGTTTATACTTTATATTCTTTATAGAGTGTATGAGAGGTGAAAATCTGGTTCTTCTACATCTAGGTAGATCCTTACATCAAAATGCATTCTTTTCACATTAGACATTTAATTAAGAGCACACACTACATATAGTAAGACATTATGCAGCAGTGATTATTAAATGTCTTAGACATCTCATAAATTTCCTTATTCCATGATATTAAAGGCAACTGAATTTTTTTAAAAGAAAACATGCTGAGATCTCTGTTTCTATTTCAGAGGGAATGAAATCTAACAAGATCTAGACGATTTTTTTTTTTGCTTAAAAGAATAGGTGCTACTTTCCACCCGCTCCTAATTATGTAATTTGCAAATGAACTGAACTTCACCCTAGATAACACAACCATAGGAAGAGCATAATTTATTTTTAATACACTTTTTTTCCTTCTGTCATGGTTTACCCTCACCCAGCAGCCAAGAACCACGCAGCCACTCACTCACTCCCCCACCAACGGGATGGGGGAGCGAATCAGAAGGGTAAAAGCTACAAAAACCCATGGGTTGAGATAAAGAGAGTTTAGTAGAGGAAGGAAAAGCTGCACACACAAGCAAAGCAAAACAAGGAATTAATTCACTGCGTCCTGAAGACAGGAGGTGTTTAGCCATCTCCAGGAGAGCAGGGCCCATCACGTGTAATGGTTCCTTGGGAAGACAAACACCATCACTCCAGATGTCCCCCCTTCCTCCTTCTTCCTCCCACCTTATATACTGAGCATGATGTCATATGGTATGGAATATCCCTTTGGTCAGTTTGGGTCACCTGTCCCAGCTGTGTCTCCTCCCAATCTCCCATGCATCCCCAACTTCCTTGCCAGCATGGCAGTACGGATCGCAGCAAAGGCCTTGACTCTGTGTAAGCTCTGCTCAGCAATAACAAAAACATCTCTGCATTATCAAGTCTGTGTTCTGCACAACCCCAAACATAGCCCCATACTAGCCTCTGTGAAGAAAGTTAACTCTACTTCAGCTCAAACCAGCACACCTTCAAATTTTAAATCTGACATTAAAAGCAGTATCATTTACCAGTACTCATTACACAGCTGCAAAGTGAGACTGCAATGAGTAACTGGGATGGCTTTAGAATCTCCAGTTGAAGATTTCTATCTCATAAAAGTTTCAAGCTTCTCCTAAGTCTGCCCTTCTGAATTTCAGCCTTCCAGAGTTCTTTTAGTTGAGTGGTATTAAAATATTCCTTGTTATAACCAATTATTTCAAGGATTTAAACTCAAAATTAATTTCACTGCATTACTTCTTTTTGTACATTTCTACCTCATGATTTGCATTACAGGTACACAGGATGTTTTGATGTTTGTGTACAATGTAGGAAAAGAGGTCTATAAATTTAAGATCCAAGTCCAAGTAGAATAGAAGTAACCTTAATTTTGGGGTCTTTCAAACATTCACATGCAACAATATTGGTTAGAATGGTAGTTTGAAGCTAGCTTATGCAAGGCTTTTACACTTTCAGCTATAACAGCTAGATGAAGAGCAAGAGATTAAGGCAAATGGTAAAGGTTAAGGCAAATATTCTAGGGTCAGAGCAACTGATATCATCTACCTGGACTTATGCAAAGCATCTGGCACTGTCCCACATGACATTCTTGTCTCTGAACTGGAGAGACATGGATTTGATGGGTGGATGACTCGGTAGATAAAGAACTAGCTGGATGGTCACACACAGAGAGTTGTGTTCAGCGGCTCATTGTCCATGTGGAGGCCAGTGACTAGTGGTGTCCCTCAGGGGTCAATGCTGGGGCTAATACTGTTCAGCATCTTTGTTGGCAACATTGACAGTGGGATTGAGTGCACCCTCAGCAAGTTCGCTGATGACACCAAGCTGTGTGGGGCAGCTGATATGCTGGAGGGAAGGGATGTGCCATTCAGAGGGACCTTGACAGGCTTGAGAGGTGGAACAATGCAAACCTCATGAAGTTTAACAAAATCAAGTGCAAGGTCCTACATCTGGGCCATGGCAATCCCAGGCACAGTTACAGGTTGGGTAGGAAAGTAATTGAGATCAGCAATGAGGAGAAAGACTTGGGAGTGACAGTGGATGAGAAGCTCAACATGAGCCAGCAGTGTGCGCTATCAGCCCAGAAAGCCAATTGAATCCTGGGCTGCATCAAAAGGAGTGTGCTCAGCAAGTTGAATGAGGTGATTCTCCCCCTCTGCCCTCATGAAACCCCACCTGGAATACTGCATGCAGTTCTGGTACCCTGGACGTGGAAATGTTGCAGCAAGTCCAGAGGAGGCTATGAAGCTGATAAGAGGACCGAAGCATCTCCCTTGTGAAAACAAGCTGAGGAAGTTGGGGCTGTTCAGTCTAGAGAAGAGAAATTTTCAATATCTGAAGGGCCTACAAGGGACCTGAAGAGGGATTCAATTTTAGGAACTGCAATGATAGGACAAGAGGTATCAGGTTCAAACTGAAGGGGGTGAAGTTTAGGTTAGATATTAGAAAAAGTTTTCTCCTGTGAGGGTGGTGAGACACTGGCACAGGTTGCCCAGGGAAGTGGTGGCTGCCCCAACCCTGACAGTGCTCAAAGCCAGGCTGGATGGGGCCTTGAGCATGCTGGTCTAGCGGGGAGGTATCCCTGCCCATGGCAGGGTGGGTGGGGACTAGATGATCTCTAAAGTCTATTCCAACCCCTAAAATTCTATGATTCTATGATTGAAACAGAGAAGTTACAAAATGTCCAGGGAAATATATAACATGAATTATTTTGTGACAGTAGAAAATTCACAGATTTGCATTATAGACCAATATGAACAGTATGTGAACAGTCACTTTGGAAGTGAGATGGGTGGTGGAGTGGGACATAGTAGTTCTGTCAAAGTACCTTGTGCAATGAAATCTAGTGGTGTTTCCTACTAGGAGGACTAATTTTTGTAAATGTGATGATGCCTCTATATTTTGTATATGCCTAACACATGTTTTATGAAATTCTCATATCTATTATTCATATAAATCATAAGAGTAAAAATAGAATCTAATGAATGTAGTGAGTATTTATTTTAAAACTTACTGGCTTTATTTGGAAAAAAAATTCCTATTATTTTCCTGTTGAACTCTTTCAGTGTTAACTGAATATTGTAGCCATGCGTTGTACCACTTAGCAAAAATCCTTTGCAAGTTGCAAGTGGCAGTATCTCACATTAAAATTCAGTGCAAAATTTTCAAGATCATTTCCTTTTACAAGAATTTTGAGATTTCCCAAGCCCAAAATTCATTTATGCCTCACTCCATCAGCTTCTCTAATACAGAAATTATCCACTGGGTCTGAGCTACTGTTCCTGCTGTAATTGCTAAATCATTGGCATGTGCCCCTGCAGGATGGTAGCATGACCCCTTTACTCATTAATGGGTGCCTGCTCTCCTTTTGCAGCTGAGTTAACTATCAGTTTCATTGCAAATCTAAAAACGTTACAGGAGGTGACATTTGTGTTATAATAACCTTTGTAACTCTCTGACAGTTTCTGCAACCTGGAGCTCTGAACAAGGTTTAATATTTTCAGATGAATGACTGTACCTTTCCAGGAGTATAATATGTGCTTATATGGATTTTTAATTAAGATTTGCCCTAGGTGTCCCAGAACACAGTAACAAAATACTGTTAAGTCACATCTCAGGATCGGGCCCCTATTGCATAAAAGGGGGCATAAATTCACATTGCTTTGCTCATTTGTGCAGCAGTCAAATTCTGTTAACAAATGTAACACTCCTGTAAGTGAAATATGTCCTCTCTGTCTTCATAATGTTAATAACCTCTAGACCAATAATAAAATTCTCCCAAGAAATTTTAAGATTCCTCTAAATCAACTGGGTCTTCTTCGACATAAAACAGCCCTTTGACCTCTGCCTGTTCTATGTCAGTATCTCAAGCTCCTAAGGCACTGTGACTACTGTTCCAGTATTATCTGCCTTGCCTTTATATTTGGTTTATTGGTACTGCTGCTGCATTGTAAAGCATAACTGAAAGACATGCTGTAACCCTAATGGAGTTTATGGGATCAATATTAAAATTATTAGATTCATTTCTTGGCCCAATGTATGAAGCAAAAGTTGGTAGGTAATAAATTGTCATCCTTGGCCCTAAAATCATGAAAAGAGTGACACTAATCATATAGAATTTCATCCAATCATTGCCATTGCTGAAGTTTGTACATCAAGGTTAAAATGACCCTATCAATATGCACATACACTACAGACCAGATTTTCAAAAGGAATTATCTTTTGCTTCAGCAATTAAACAGAATCTATTTTTTCATAAAACCCAAGTACCCAGCTTGCCAAGTGCCTCACACAATCTGGTCTCTAATTTTTGTAAACTGTTTTAAAAGTACAGTGCTATTAAAACGGATTGCAGTTTTTATGGTTGTACAAACGTGTTTTCTGCACTGTGTTTCTGAGAGGAACAGAAATAAATCGAGATATTCACCATATTTACTGGTAACTTTAGAGGTATACATCCATACCAGATTCTTCAAAGTCAATACACACGAATAGGCATAGTAAGGGCATGAACACCTCTCCAGCTTTGGACATCATCAGTAGGTTGTGGCAAATAATACTGATGAGGAACACCTGGTTTGGTCTAGGTATCGTGGTGACTAATTTTACTGAGGTTTTTATATGTCTGGTCAGAAGAACCATTTTCTAATTTCCCCTACACTGTATATATAGGAATTCAGGAAGGAAGCAAACTGATGAACAAATAAAATATGTATTTCCCTCCACTATTTTATTTGTACTAATATTGTAATAATTGACGGTATTTTTTTACAAATTGTGGTGAGTTAATTGTCAGTGCTGCTAACTCGAGGAAGCCCTGAAGCACTTAAACAGTGCCTAAGAATTGGGAGACTTGTCTGTGTCTCTGTCTGCCCTTGATTTAATTTTAACCACCAAGAAAGTAAGTCCTCCCCTGCTTATGATTTTTGTGCAAGAATGTATCGAGAACATTTTTGTACCTGTTTTAGTGGAAGGTGTCCCTGGCCGTGGCAGAGGGGTGGGAGTGGGGGGTGGTTCTAGAACTAGATAATCTTTAAGGTTCCTTTCAACCCAAATCATCTATGAGACTATGATTTCTTTGCTGGGGTGCTGTCAGGTGGAACATATTCATTTTTTGGTAGACTCAGTTATGACAGAGATGGAAAAAATCAGTACTGAAACAAATACTCTATTTTTTTTGCTGATCATATTTTCTTTAGAAATCACCTCTTCTAGAAAGCTTGTTACACAGAAAACATATTTTGAGCAGCTAATTCTTTAAAATATATTTGGGGTTTGTTTTCATTAGGTTCATTTCTTCCTATTTATAATTTTCCCACCGATTAGAATGTAAAACAGCAATTTCCATTTCTTTTATTGTTGTAGCTAGTCAGCTACCAGGTCTGAAGGCTTTTGCTCTCTTCCAGACCTTCAGCTCGTTGATTTTGAACTTGTGCCCCAGTAATCTCACTCTGCCACCACTCTTCCTGACACTAAAACTGCCCATATATTTTTCCCAAGCAATGATCTACATCAGTAAACAGATTGTGCAATCAGAGACCATGCCAGGGCCCTGAATGGACAAAAATGCTTTGTAATATCTTCCTGGTCTCCTTGGATGCATGGCTGCCTATGTTCAAGGTAATTTCTGACTTTTCTTAGCTTTTTGACCTGGGAGATGAGCTATGAGAAGGAGCTGTGGGCAGTCCAACCCCTTTGCCTGGAAAATATATTCAAGCTCAGGCCCTTGCTCTAGAGTCATGTGAGAGTGCTGTTACATCTGTACCTCTGGCCAAAACTGTACCTGCTGTCCCTGAGCTGGATTTGCTGACTTGGCTTCCTGGCCTGACCTCAGACTTGCATGGACACAGCTGGCAATCACAGGACAGTTGTCTGGTTTCTACCACAACTTCTGCTCTTCTTGCATACTTACTGTGGGACAGTATCCATTGTTGGTGGGATAACTGCCTTGTCACCCTCATGTTAAGACCCATTTAGTGAGAGGTGCCTCTGCCCAAATTAAGGTCCAAAGGAAACCATATGCCAAAGTCAATAATACATTAATAATACAATAATATGGGTTTTATTTAAAATAAGTGTGAGAAAGAAATGAGGGTGGGGGCAGGAAGAGAGTGAGGGGAAAAGGGAGACAGAGAGAGAGAGGGGGATGGAGAGAGAGGGGGATGGAGAGAGAGGGGGATGGAGAGAGAGGGGGAAAGGAGAGAGTCACCACCTGCGCATCCAGCAGTGTCCTGTTGGTCCTTCTTCACCCTGGGTTTCTCAACAGTGGGGGTCCCAAGTTGATCACCCCGATGGTGAGGATCCCGAGTTGTGCTTCTGGTGGTGGGAGTCCCGAGATGCTAATCTCAGGGTACCTCCTTTATACAGACCAAATTCCAGGTATTGTGGAGGCATATTCCTAATTTCCATGTGAAGAAAGGAAGGCTCAGGGTGGGGGTTGCAGATACCACCTGCCCGGGGTGATCTTTGACTGGTGACATGTATATGTAGCTTGCTACAGTGGGGATTTTTGTTTAGATATGCTAATCAGGATGTGCTAACCAGATCTCGCATCTGCCAGGCCTGGAATTAGCACAGACTCATCTCTTTTGCACCTATCTCAGGTCGTTGCCTTGTTGGCTAGCATGTTTTAGGGCAAATCCCTTTTGTGGCCTTGACAGTGTTTGAGACAGGCAAAGAATTCTTTAATTCCTTCCACATTGTCACTCCTGTCTCCTCTTCCCTTGCACTGCAGCCTGCCCTTGCTGCTCCCTGAAGTAATGTGCTCTGTGACACCATGCTAGGAACTGCAATGACTAAGGTAAGATTATATATAGCAATCTAAAACATATCTATTAACAGAGTCCATGACTACTTCTGAAATAGGAAAGGTGGTTGCAGATAAGGACAAATTACAAGAAATTCATGGTACCAGCCTAATTCTTGAGTACAGTGCACTTCTGTATAATATGGTACTCTTTTAACAGAAGTGACCTCTGTTATTTTGCTTGTAAGTAGTTTTCTTTGAGGAAAAATATGTCCAAATATTTGGGCAAAGCAGAGAGGAAACTCTAAATAATAACAGATGACAAAGTGTGGATGTTAGTGTGAAAAACTGCTAGACTTGAATCCGGAAATTAACTATGTGAGATGGTGCAGAAAAACATCTTCTGACACCTGACAAGTGAAACCAGTTGTGCCTTAAGGCACTAGGCTTGCTAAGCACATGAAATGCCTTGTTGCAGTCCCACAGTGGCCTAATAAATTTTCAAATGAAAACAGCATAAAACACACAACTATCTTATCCAAAACTGCTGTTTATCTGCTAAAAGAATTAACATTTGGAACATGTATTCTTAAATTAATATATTGCATTGCAAAGAAGCAGTACACATGTTTAGTAGTTCATTATGATAAGTTATTTGCAAGTTGTAGAAATTCTTACTAGAGGCAGCACTTTCAAGAATAAAAAAACAGTATTTAGGCTCTTGGATCACAAGTGGATAAACTGGGCAAAGATATACTAGTAACTGACAGAACTTTAGGAAGTGTGTTAAAAGTAGCCGCTTCAGGCTTACACCCTCTTTTGCATTTAATATGCAAATTTGAGAGCTCTAATAGTAAAAAACTCTTTTTGGTAGATGAGTTTGCAGTAGAATAAAAATGCAAGTGATTCTGTTTATTTGGGGAAACAAGCTTTCTTCCCCCAGCTTCTCACTTTGTCATTTCTCTTCCAATTGTGTATGATCATACAGATTTGTCAATTCTTTCTAACGTCCAAGTTCATTAAAATGTTCACTGTCAAATTTTTCTATTAAAGATGAACAGTTACAAATGTGGGGAAAAAAATCCTATCCATGCTGATACAATTAAAGCTAATGAATCTTTCTGATGGTGTTTAGTAACATCTAGTGATCCAGGGAAAAAAAAGATACAGTTCAAACTGTATTTCCACTAGAGGGCTTTGCTAATATGGCTCTTTTCAAAAGCTTCTGCACTTCAGATTAAATTTTTAAGTAAATTAATTGAAGTGTTAGTTAATCAGCTTCCTCCCTTTTCCCTCTGCCTATAACGACTCAGTCTGGCAGGACTTCCTTGTTGTGCAGCTGAGCAAAAAGGACTGATGGGTGCCATTGTGGGGGAAGTGAGACTGCGCTTTAGAAGTCAGCAATGCTCGAGTAGGGTGTGTCGTGGTTTAACCCCAGCCAGCAGCCAAGAACCACGCAGCCTCTCACTCACTCCCCCACCAATGGGTTGGGGAGCCAATTAGAAGGATAAAAGCTACAAAAACTCATGGGTTGAGATAAAGACAGTTTAATAGACAAAGCAAAAGCTGCACACACAAGCAAAGCAAAACAAGGAATTAATTCACTGCTTCCCGAAGACAGGAGGTGTTTAGCCATCTCCAGGAGAGCAGGGCCCATCACGCATAACGGTTCCCTGGGAAGACAGACGCCATCACTCCAGATGTCCCCCCTTCCTCCTTCTTCCTCCCACCTTATATACTGAGCATGATGTCATATGGTATGGAATATCCCTTTGGTCAGTTTGGGTCACCTGTCCCAGCTGTGTCTCCTCCCAGTCTCCCATGCATCCCCAACTTCCTTGCCAGCGTGGCAGCACGGAAAGCAGCAAAGGCCTTGACTCCGTGCAAGCTCCGCTCAGCAATAACAAAAACATCTCTGCATTATCAACTCTGTACTCCACACCAAACCCAAACATAGCCCCATACTAGCCTCTATGAAGAAAGTTAACTCTACTTCAGCTCAAACCAGCACAGGTGAGAGGCTGCTGAGTGCTGCTCGTGAAACTGGTTATGAATTTTATAGTAAGTAGGCACTAGAAACAAAGTAGAAATAATTTAGAAAGAAAATGCTAGTCATCACCTTCCTTCACAAAGGAATTTTCACTTGCTGTGAAATTACATAATTTGGCTGTCTCTGGATCCATGAATTTTGGATCCCTTGCTGTAGAGTATTTTACTAAGAGGCATTAAAAGAACTCCTTTTTTTCCATCCCTTCTCCAGGTCTGATCTGGAGGCAACTTCTTGAGGAATGGAAGTTGTCAGTTCAGGTGGTGTAATTGTAGTAGAAGAATAGGAATGTCTATAGACTGAAGGAATTCTTATACCAGAGCGTATAAATCAGGAAAATGCAGCCATGAGCTGTAGTGGTAAAACTGGGCAGGTCAAACAAATGAAACAGTGATCCATAGAAAGCATAGAATATCTTAGCTTCTTGATATGTAAACAAGTATGTAAGAATAATACTACTATTTCTACAAAATTATATTTTATATTGACAACCTTCTGTTTCAATATTTCAGATGAAAAGCAGTACCATTCTTTGCTTGCTTGTTGAATTTCACTTCATCTTATGAAGTTAGTTTCTCTGCATAGGGCTCAAAATGCTGTAAAAGTTTGAAAGCAGAAATGTAAGACTTCAGGGTTTGAATATATGCTGGAATCCACTGAATTCATAGCTAACAGATAAAATTATGGTGTGTCCTGAAGGAGCCATACATGCTCAAGATCCTCTCAGATACTTTGGGAGTAGATACAGGGAAAAGGTCAGAATTGATGTACCATGGCAAGGAAATGACTCTAGGTGCTGCAAAAGGTATTTTTTTTTATAGGGAGATGAATTCATGGATTAAATATCAGAGCCTTTGCTCTGATAATTATCCATGCTCTATACATCTATTCACACAGGGATTAAATAAAACTATCCCAGGTAAATCAGCAAACAAACAACACAAAGTATATATCTGTTCAATAATTTCAATATATTCACACAGAACTGCACCAAGAAACCTGTCACACCATGACTAAGACCTAAACCTGCCAACAATAACATTTAATGCATCAGTTTTTTCAACTGATTCTGTAGAAGAGTACACATAGTTAAACATATGCATTTTTTTGTCTTTCCTCTCTTACTATGTCTAAGAGCATGCAAAATCTGCATTTCAAGGAGTAGGCAAAAGTTATAAACTCTGGTACTTGTCAATAATGTAAAAATACTTATACATAAAAACTATGAATAAATTTAAAAATGCCTTAAAAAGATTTGAATCTGATTTATTTCTCAGTCCAAAGTTACTTTAATTGATCTGTTGATGTTTTAGAGTTTTATCTTAGAGGATATAATAATAAAAATATGCAGATACAGTAAATACTTTAGAAAGTGTTGTCAGCACAGTGTATGAGTGATGTTCTTCAAAGTGAATATAATTCTGGCTTCTTCGAGGTCAAGTCAATCCTAGTGGAGCTAGAATTTCAGAGACACAGGAGACACCTACCTACATGTGAGGCAGGGTTTTGTAAAGAATATCATTGATCTCTAGAAATAAAATAAAGGAACAAATATTGCTACAACCAGTTCCTCTTTGGTTCTAGACAGCAAAAACGTTGATAGAATTTGCAGAAAATAAGCAAAAGTCTGAGATTTTCTTTGAAACTTGGATTCAGAATGAAAGTATCACATTAAGGAAAAGAGATTGCATAGTCCTTCAGAAGACCCGTCAAAACAGATGATCTGATAATGAAATATCATTATTCACATAGATGTGTCTTAACATAAGTCACTATAGTTATGAAGCAGACTGACAAGGTCACTAAATTCTGGCTCATTTTCCACCTTAAAATATTTTAAGGCATTATCCAGGTTTCCTCCACAGCTCTTAAATTCTCTAGCTAAACTACGAGTATATATTAACCTTTAGAGTTTCTTGGTTTTAATTAGTTTTCTTGGCAACAATGACAGTGAAGGGATACAAAATGTATTAAAGCACACAGCCCCTTAGGTTATTTCAATAATTTTCCTTGACCAATAACTTTTTTTTTAAATTGCAGAATATTGCCAGTAGGCTCACCACTCTTCTTGTGAAAGCAATGCATTTTTTAAGTATTTTTATTGCATGTGAAATGCAGCAAAGTATGACAATGTTTTATTGCTCTTAGGATAACAAAAAAAATGCTAAAAGGAAAGAATAAGAAAAGTATATGTAGAAAAAAGGAGGCAACAAAATGTATAACAACAAAAGGAATAATAAAAAATTAGAGGTAAAGAATAGAGACAAGTATAAGGAAGAGGAAAATAGCCAATAGTAAAGGGTGTATAGAAAAAGAATGACAAAGCCAAGGGAAGTCAGACTGGAAATATGACACAAGGGAAAAAGAATGAAATTCAAAAGGACAAAGCAAACAGAAAGAAATATAGAAAAAATGAAGCTAAACAATTTAGGAATGGAAAATGGATATTGCATAGGAGAATGCATGAGAAAAAAAAACCAACAAATTCTAGGCAGCTCACCAAAATTGAGGGTACTTGAAGCACATAGTTGGCAAGAAAGCAAGGGGGAAATTGTTCATTCATCATATCAACAATGGAAACAGGACATAAATATACATGGATAGGCCACCAAATGCCTCTTGAAATCTTAATTTTATGCCATTCCATGTAATGTGGAAAAGCAATGCAAATTTTCACTACTTTGCTACTGGTATTGTTTTCTGAGATGAAGTACAAATAAACTAGAAATGTGTACTGATTCTAGGAGTGATGAGATCAAGAATACCAATGGACATCTCCTGCCCGTAGTAAAATCCAGAGGTGTTTAATTTGAAATGTTGTTTTCCTTATCCCCCTGATTTAGTAACCTATGATGCAGATTTGCAATGCTGTACAGTATGACCTCCATCACTCTTAATGAGGATTAGCATCATTTCAGAAAACCTTAGGTCCATTAGCAAAAAAAAATCTGCAAAGTCAGCTTGAAGGTGTCTGTTTGACTATACGATGACTGCCTCCACTTGATTAATACAGTCAGTTTAGGCCATTGAGGTTTAAAATGAAGCCATTTGTGTACACTCTGCTTTACCCAGAGGCTATAATTTTCTAAGCCATTTCTGGCACCTGATACAACATAGAAATTGAAAAAGTTGAAGCCAATAATTTTTCAGTTTGAAACATCTTTTTTTTTTTTAAGTTGGAAGATGTATATTTAATGGCACACCTGAAGCTAGAATATTCTATTTTATGTTGCAGCAGTAACTAATTAAGAGTGACACTTTGGATTTAGGATACAAGAGAGACCCTCTGGTTGAAAAGAAAACTTTTTAACTTGGTGCAGCCATGGTATTGTCCTGGTCTGATAAGACTTGGGAGTGTTCAATTGATTCTCTCAATATAAATTAAGACACAAAGGAGGTCATAATATCATTAGGGACTTTATTATTGGTCACACAAAGGGGAGAGAAGGGGGTATAGGAAAGTTCGAAAGAGGAAAGGGGCATAGTTACTCTGTAAGCAAGATTAGATATGCCAAAGCAGAGATAGTAACCACCATGGATTTAGATGATTTGTAGTCGTGTAGAAGAGAAGACAATTACCACCATAGGTTCAGCAAACTAGGTGGATCTCAGTAATTTATTTTTCTTTTAGAATTAGGGATAGTGAATAGTGATTATTAAAGAGTTAGGGATATCCACAAAGGTCAGAAGCTCCTACAGTAATCTCAATATGGAATGAAAATGTGTAAAAAAGGGAACTTTGGCCATTCTATTTGTAATTGCATCAGTAAGTACCTGCACCCCTGATACAAATAACCCACATCACTAGTTTCAAACATGAAAATAATTTTTTACTTGTACTTCATATGTGCATATTTCCAGAGAAAAATGTATAAATTATGTTTCCTTATGGATAATACACTTGCTTTCCTGTAGATTCCACCCAACATGTGCAGATTAAGGAAATAATAGTCTCTTGTGATTTCAAGGTATTCTAGGTACATGGCAATGTTTCCTGGCTATTAGAGGCTACTTTTTCATCTCATTGCTGATGAATGATAAATGGAATTTTCAAACATTAATCATCAAGTGTCACAAAATTCTACTTAGGTACTTCTTAAAATTGAATCATAAATATGCAATGGCATTTTCAAGAGTATTTCCTTCAAGAGAAGTTCTCTGATTTCTAATTAGAAAATTAATTCAGTCCAGTGCCCGTACAATGATGAGCTAGTATCCAACTCACTCTTCTTTTCTAAGAGGTTGTTTGTTTGGAGGTTTTTTATTAATTTCTGTATTTTCCTGGTACACAGACTTCCCACTGCTGGCAGAGACATTAGCTGCTAATTATGACAAAGTACTTTTCAATCTTAACACAGGCAATCATTAAACACAGAAGGTACAGTATAAAATATTACCCCTGTAAAATCAAAATATAGTGGCTGTCATTGGCTGTGTTTCAAAACCAATAAAAAAATTTCTATCTAATAGAAGATAAGATGGCTATAGGAAAAGTACATAAGCAAGCCTTTCTTTCTGTGAACTCTCTCTACAGTTTTGACAGAATTAAACAGAATAACAATATGATATGAAGCTGTGTGACCGAAAGAAAGGTGCTACATGAAGATGAATGTCCATATGGGTCAGATGACTAGTTTCACTGTAGGCCAGAAAGTCGTAAATAAACGGATTAGGAAATAATGACAAAATTTATATGCTCAACTATGAAAGCAAGCTGACAGAAGAAAACAATGCTTTGTACATTAAAATAGTATAATAAGATAGTTTCAGTTGGTGGGTGCCTAACTTCATAGTCCAATGGTTAAGCATACAGATAAATGAGAAGTAGACTTAATGCTTAGCTCCTAGTAACATCTATGTATATTGTGTGCAAAGATATATTCCATGTATTGTTTATGCACATATTTTATATTTGTAACAGAACATGGTTAAATAAAAACTAACATCTAAACAAAATAGATGGACTATTGAGGAGGAAGGATCAGAAACTGGGAGTTTAATACAATATTTTTAGATTAAGGTCTTTTACAGTTGCGTGGTACAATACGTCTTAATGGAGAATGCTAGCTTATTGTGGGAGAAAGCCAGAAGGCAATTGTTGGCCACACTTTTGCAGTTGGGAATTTTTTGTCAAATTTATGAATTAAAGATCCAATATTCTACTGCAACCGTTATTGATAACAAAAAGGCTACATGCTGAAAATATATGTTAGCTATTTTTTGTCACTCTGTTATGCTTTCAGTACTCGATCAATTCTGTTGCACGGGGTACTTTCTATGTTACTCACTTAAAAGTTAAAACTAAAATGATGTTTAAGTTGGACAGAAGAATATCATATGAACAAGAATTAGGCAATACGAATATTCCTACTTCAATATTGCTTTTTAAATTAGCAAGATAAAATTTATATATATAATATTTTTGACAGAGAATTGAATCTTTCTGCATACAAAATTTAATCATATTTTAATGCTTGGGGTAGCATTTATAGAACGGGGTAAATTTATTCCAACTGAATACAAACTTCTAAAACACATAGGCAGATTCATTAGATAAAAATATACGAATAACAGCATAAAAAATAAATTCATGATTTAGTGTGTCATGCACATCACACAACGTTGGAGATTACCTTGAGAATTAAACTTCCTTAATGTTTACAGCTGTTGTGAATTATACTAATAGAGCATCTTAACAGCATATTGAAAAGGTTGCATACATTACTCTAGATAAAGGTTTGTATTTAGGGGAAATGCAACTGCAGCAACACAGACTAAGAAAATGGATTTCTGGCAATTAAATTGCCAAGGCCAGGGGAATACTATACATTTCTGCTACAGGCAAAACACTGAAAGAAAGCATATGTCAGTTTAAATAATACTTGAGGTTTGAGGAAGGAAAAAAGACATCAAATTTAGTAAAGGACACAGAGAAAAATTGCTCCATTCCAAGGTTTGTTTTTAATGTGAATAATTATAAAATTATAATTTGGGTTTATTAAAAAGCTGGAACTGTACAATGCATGCTACCTTCAGGAGATAAGAAACATGACCTGTTGTAGTGAATAGCTAATCATGAAAAATAACCTTCTAGCCTATTTCTACACTAACAGTCTTTACTATGTACGCTTTTAAAAGTCTGTTCGCCTCTACTTTCTAAGCCAAATTCAGAATTATATTTCTAACAGAGTAAAATCCACAGAATTTCAGATGCCAGTCAGTCGAATTGCTCTCAGAAAAATTCAGTCTCATGGCATTTTTATGGAAATCAAATACTAAGGGATGGGGGGAAGGACAGTATATATGTGTGTGTACATGTAAGTCAAGATTTCTCAACCTGCCAGAAAAACCACAAATGAAGAAATGTATTTATGTAGCTATACCTTCACATTTTCTTTCAAGCTGATTTGTTACAGCTAAGCAATTCTTGTCATGCAGTGCCTTTTACGCATATTGTAGAGGTAAAGAAATTAGGGACAGGAAATATCTATTGAGTCATGTCTTTCCCAGGAGACTATTTGGGAATCTTCTTCAGGATGTCTAATACTAATACTGTGTTTTTAGCAATAGCACTGCTAGTAACAGATTCAGGATTCTACTCTGTGATCCAGGAGCTTAAATAATGAGTGTTGCAGCCTTGATCCCTTGAGCTTTCCAAATCTTTATTTTGCGTGCAACCATGCCTCTGTATTAGTGCATTTTCTTCTGAAGCATTTAAGACACCTTGTTATGTTTAGCAATACTGATAACTGGATGCATTTGCAGGTTCAGAGTGGATATTTTTTCTCATTCATTCTATTCATGCTGGTCTTGGTTTTTTCCCAACGATAAATTGCAGCACTTAAGTAGTATTCTAGGAGCACACTTTATTCTTAAGAGGTTACTTTTGCAATTAAATACTTTTGCAGTCATGGCTTTGGCTTATACTGCATTATCTGTCTTTTCTTTGAGGCAATAACATGGGGGTAGAGAGGAGGGAAATTAAAATCCACTTCCCAGTAAAAGAATAATTCAAGTCTTTCCTGAATTTACAGGAACTTGTTAGATTGTGAAAATATTAAAATTTGTTCACCAGCACTGAAAATAATAACATTTTTCACATTTTTCAAAGAAAATACCTGAAAGTGCGGACTAACTCTAGGTATTACAATTCACGAATCTTCAATCTATGCAGGAATCACAGTGTAATACCTATCACATTCAATGGTTTTCCAGACAGTATAGTCAGCTCTACTTTAGAGTTTCTGCTCATCCTGGAGTATCACACATAAAATCCTTTCAACTTTCTATCGGCATACCTGGATGTCAAGAGGCAGCTGATTCATTCTAGCTGTCTTTGCAGACAGAGTCTCTACTCTTATTGATCCTCTGAGATAGCTGCCAGTCCTAAAAGCACTGTAGGATGAGAGTAAAGACTATTATGCTTTTGACTTAACCAAAAGAAGCTGTCTTACTCCAGCTAACTAATAGAAATTCATATCCTGATTTCAAACAAACATGATTTATTTTTTGTTTAAAATTTATGTATAAAAATAAATGTCAAACATTTCTACATCTCTAAGATTTCACTTTGGATTAAAATATTTATAAAACATTTTCCATATTTTCATATACAAAGAATTTTCACTTATGATGCTTTTCTAAAATCCTCTCCAGTCAAATTGTCCTTTAATATTCTAATTGGCTTCCAAATCTGCCAAATCTACAGTAGGATTATCAATGCTACTCGATAATAACTGAGCTATATTCCAAAACAACTCTTTCAGAGAACTTCTAAACCTCCGGCTAAAGACAAACAAAACAAGCAAACAGACAACAACAAATAAACAAATAAAATTAAAACACAACAAAACAAAACAACAAAACAAACAAACAAACAAACAAATGAAAAAAACAGACAAGCAAACTCTTGGAGATTTTGAAAAATTCCTTTAACACAACAAATGAAAGACAGGCTAAAGTTCAAATGCTAATGTATGCCACTTGTATTAAAAGCTGTATGGGGACAAAGATTTATGGCAGATGGTAAGCTTTTAATTGGATCTTGATCAGGAAATACATACACTGAGCATCTGCGGTCCAGTCACAGTTATATAATTCACAGTCACTACTTATATAATTGTCAGTGAATTGAAATAAAACTACAAGTCTCTTCCAAATGAACACTGTCAATTTCACTTTTGAAAATTACTTTTTTTAACCAGAATAGAACAATCTATAAACTGTG
This sequence comes from Acanthisitta chloris, assembly GCF_000695815.1. Lineage (NCBI taxonomy): Eukaryota > Metazoa > Chordata > Aves > Passeriformes > Acanthisittidae > Acanthisitta > Acanthisitta chloris. The sequence continues at coordinate 133,283 of NW_008682127.1, forward strand.
TTGCTTGACACCGAGTTCTACCTTTATATCATATACGTCACTTACAGATGTCATTATTTAACCCCAGATGGCAACTAATCTCCACACAGCCACTTACTCCACCACAGTGGGATGGGGAAGAGAATCAGAAGAGTGAAAGTGAGAAAACTCATGGGTTGAGATAAAGACATTCACCATTTCCCATGGGCAGGCAGGTGTTCAGCCATCCCCAGGAAAGCAGGACTGTCACCTGCAACAGTGACTTGAGAAGACAAACGGCATCAATCTGAATGTCCCTTGCTTCCTACTTCCTCTCTAGATTTATAAGCTGAGCATGACACCATATAGTATGGAACATCCCTTGGGTCAGTTAGAGTCAGCTGTTTCAGTTGTGACCCCTCCCAGCTGCTTGTACACCTCCAGCTTACTCACGAGTGAGGTGGTGTGAGGAGCAGAAAAAGCCTTGACATGGTACAAGTCCTGCTCAGGAACAGCTAAACAGTTTTTAGCACAAATGCAAAGCAATGCCCCATATTATGATGAAAATTAATTCTATCCCAGACAAATCGAGTACACATAAATATCTTGTAGCATCTTTTGCAGAAAATTGTCAATAAATAGGATATAAGGTCTACCTTTCTATTTAAAATGTGGATTCTTTTTCAAAATGTATCTCAAATACCTTATTGAGATGGCTGATGAGATCTTATTAATTAAAATTTCCTCAGGACTGTATAAAAAGTCATTTTATGAAAACTACATATTCAATATGTAAGTTCATGAGACAGACACATTTTAAATGTTGACCTTATACTGAAGTTCAATTTCAAGAAAATATTTAAAAATTGCTGCCCAAATAGCATGATTTAGACTGAAACATTTCTTTTAACACAACATACACAAATACCAGACCATACAACCTTACAAACTTGCCTGAAATATGATTCATTTGCACAGCTTCTAAAAATGTTCCTACTTTTTCAGTAATATTGATGCTTTTTACACTTTAGAATCTTGAGATACAAAATTCTTTCATTAAAATATTAATAATTTCATTGTTAGGCAGCAGCAGAAGCCACACTACCCTGCAAGAAGGACAAGCCAATAAGCATGAGTGATCTCAGTCCTGTGTCCTCACTGACAGGTGCCATTCTATAGACACTCAATGGCTCAGTGGAGCTGAGGTGGTTAAAAAGACAGGGTTCGGCAGTAAAGGAGGGGATGGATGGGGGAACAAGGGAAGACAGGCAAGTAGAGAAAGGGAAAATAGGAAACTAACCAGGAGAACTAGAAGCTTATCCAAAAATTACAACTAGTCTATAGAAATACAGATTACTGTGAGGATGGCTCTATCGGGATGAGCGAGGTGGTGATTACACTGAAGAAAACCATCCAAAAAGTCTGTATATTCATAAAATACTAACCAGAACATGGATTTTAAAGATTGAAAACAGACACAAATGGAAACATGTGTGATGTTGTTAATGAAGTGTGGAAAACTACAGATTTCCCTGAAATGCAAGTATGCATAGGCCTTTAGATGTGATACCTTTAAATGTGATGTTGTACAAAATAAGACTTTCTTCTGGTAAACTGTGTTTTGCTATCATTTCCTATGGGAAATGATAGAGCAGAATTCAACCATCATTTGAGACACATGGCCTTTATTTCACATTTGAATTGTAGAGACTATGCAAATGATCATTAATTGCTCTCTAGAGAGCAGTGCCCCCTTTTTGATCTATGTATTTATCTTGTTCATTCTTCTGAGAGTACAGAAACATTGGAGGAACTGCACAGCATGCAGTTTGAACAAAGGTTTTGAAAGAGAAGATGCATAGGAATGTAAAGTGTGTCACAAATTCAAGTTTCTCGGGTTTTTATATATGGATATATAATACAACTTGAGGAAAGGTTATGCAGTATTTTTAACTGTACAGCACAATCACTTTTGATTAAACATTTTTTGTATTTACACTTGCAAAAGATTTACAAGCCATTATTTCTCAGTTGGTATAGTCAGCTAAACATAAATCATATATTCTGAACCTTCAATCTGTTACTAACATTTTCACAAATAGATTACGCTTCAATTGTTCTCCAAACCACTTCAATGATTGAAAGCCTTAGGCAAGAAACAATAATTTACACAAAGTGCTGCAAGCATTAGAACTCTATCTGGTAACCTCAGCATATAAGATAAGTTTGGCATTTCAGAGTCTCCTTCAATGCTAAAACTGCCATTGTGACCCTAGGCTCATTTACGAAATAGGTGTGGCAGGAAACTTTAAATCTGTGAATCTAAATAAAATTGCTAGCCTTTCTTTCTGTTTTCAAATGTACATGTAAGACTTCATCATTATTCAGAGTATTATTATCTCTATTTACCTTGTCTGTCCATTTCTAAACTACATGCATTAGCTTTTTTCTATATCAAAAATGTCTTGTGCAATACTCTACTGATCAAAGCATAGACAGTCCTTCCATGGTGATCTGTTCAACAACTGGAAAGAGATTAACTTACCCCTGTAGACACAAAGATATCAACCAAATTAATGATTTATACTTTAAGAGCTTTTTATCTTTCTCTGATATCTGAAGAATTTAACTTACAAAACAGTCTATCTTTAAAATATATGCAGCTTCACAGCTGCTAGTATAAATTAGTTATGAAAATACCAGTACCCTAAAGGAAAAAGACAATGACCTAGCACATGATCATATAATTAAATTAAACCCCTCAGCTTCAATATCACTCTATAAATATATACTTCTATAGTAAGAAATGCTCTGGGTTTGAACAAATCTGGAAATTAAGATAAAAATTCTTCTCTCTCAAAGTACATAGGAAACATGCTAGTATGCAAGAAGAAAATATAACTCTGAAGCAATATTAACCTTAGTAAACTTGTAAACTTGTCGGTTAGCATTAATGTAACATTGGACAGATCTTCAGCTGGTGTAAATTGGCCCAATCTCATTAAGGACACAGAAATATACCAATTTACATGTGCCTAGGATCTGTCCTTAGGGCTGTTTTCTTTAGTAGTAATCTATTTATGGTGCTGTAAATATCACTTTATTAATAATAACCAGGAATTCATTTCACTAGCAATTTCAGTCATCTCCAGCTTTGAAAGGTCATGTCTGAAACCTATTCTTTGAATATATAGAGACATAGCTCCTATCAGCATTCTCCTACTTGAGCTATTCCTTAGAAAATTCCAGTAAAACAAACATTTTGACTTTCCTTATCCTTCATGTGCTCACACAAATGAGAAAAAGATGTCCATGAGAAAGATATCCTTTAAGCATATATTTCATCTGCCTGTTTTCAGTTTCACTATGATGACTCACTTCATTGACTCCAAGAACCAGATTATGGACAAATAATTGACTGGACACATCAAAACAATTGTTATGGCATGTTCATCTCTGTCCCCTTCCCTTTTAAATATGAGAACTAGGGATGTGGTAGTGGAAAGAAGAAAAAAGAAAAGGAAAAGAAAAGAAAAGAAAAGAAAAGAAAAGAAAAGAAAAGAAAAGAAAAGAAAAGAAAAGAAAAGAAAAGAAAAGAAAAGAAAAGAAAAGAAAAGAAAAGAAAAGAAAAGAAGAAAAGAGAAGAGAAAAGAAAAGAAAAGAAAAGAAAAGAAAAGAAAAGAAAAGAAAAGAAAAGAAAAGAAAAGAAAAGAAAAGAAAAGAAAAGAAAAGAAAAGAAAAGAAAAGAAAAGAAAAGAAAAGAAAAGAAAAGAAAAGAAAAAAAGAAAAGAGAAAAGGGAGCATTCTTCAGTAGGAATGCTGCTAAAAAAATAAATAAATCAGGAAAATTTGCAATATATTGGTAATATCATTGAGAATTCCAAACATTTTTCAAAAAGCAGAGCTAGACGAGCATTTATTTAAGGAATCAATTTGTATCTGAGTGCTTAAAAAAAGGAAGAGTCCTTTAACAAATAAACATACATGAAGTGAGTTGACATTCTAAATGTCAGAGAAATCTGAACTCTAACTTTCATCTGGTTTGGAAATTGATAACAAACAAACAACAAACACTCAAAAAGGTAGGTAGGTCACACAGAAAATTGCAGTAGAAGATATGCATAGTATCCATGGCTCCTAGTTACGTTTTCTTTAGACAAATCAGGAAACGCAAAGTCTGCTGTGCATGTTATGTCACAGATCATATATGAGTTCTCTTCGACCTAAAACCATCTATAGTGCAGGTAAATAAAAAAGCAAAAATCTGGGCAGCTCCTTTCAGAAAAGAACTTTGCCTCCTGGTTCTTCCTAGCAAAGAAGGAAGCTTGAAGGTTTGGGGTTTTATTGTTTGATTGATTGTGATTCTGTTTTGTTTTGTTTTTAAAACAAGTCTTAATAACAGTGTCGAATTAGACTTAATTGTTGATATTTGGATATAAGACCCTAATACATCACCCTAATACACACCTCTCCATTCCAAGTTTTCGACTCTTCTTCCTGCATGATAGGACAAAAATTATAAATTTAGTGTCTGCTTAATATCTAACACCTAGAAATGACATCTAGGAGTTTTTCTGAGGCTTCTGGAGTGTTGGCAACGTAGATAGCTTTTCCAGAAAGCACTTAAATGTCTAGGTGGAATTTAGTTCTAGACATTCATCTTAGACATTCACTTTAATTAGTATTTCCACATTTCAAGAACTCAACAAAATATTTATGAAGTGTAAGCCATGAAACTCCTGCTACATTTTGTGATGCATTATAAAGATTAAACGTCCCACTGAACAGAATTTTGCTTTATAGCAAAAGTTTTCTTCTTTCAAATATTTATGAAAATACAAGTTAAAATTCCTCTTTTAATGTAGACATTTATTTTCTTGCCTCAGGCATCACCTCTTCAGTAAAAAATTTTATCTGTATTCCCAAGTGCATATCTCTGTTTTTGTGATCTTTAATATCATAGAAAAGATGGTGGAATCTAAAAAACTGAGTGCTGTACTACCAAAATTACAAGATGATTTAATTAATTTCCTTCCTTCCAATTTTAGAAGATAATTTCTACTTTATAATAAAGTATTTATGCTTGTCAGTAAGTCATACATTTCAATATATTCAATAACTCTTGGAGGATATCCAGGGAACTCATTAAAGGCCATGACCTTGAGTAAGCTTTATTTAGCCTGGAGGTTACTGAAATAATGTCATGTTTTTCAGAGGTTGTAGTACATCTGCAGAATATTAAATACTTTTTGAAAAATACTGTCTTACTAAAGTAGTTCTAAATGAAATTCACCTCTTTTTTTACTCCAGACACCTTTAAATCACTAGCAAAGGAGATACAATAAGACTACAGAGAATATAAAGGATACTGCTATTCATATTTGGCTGAAAAGCACTATGCTATGTATGCAATGACCACCATTTGCATACTCTTGAAGGAATGATATGATGAAAAGGAAAACTTTAAGATGGAATCAGCTTTGAGTAGCTTAAAAAAATTGAAGAACTGAGAAGGCAGATGTTGTCTGCTCAAAAAAATTGATCTAGCAAAACACATGGGGTACCTGTGCTCTATAGAGTCACCCCAAGTAGTGTTTTGTAGACTCCTGTAACAAGTAGCCTGAATCTCTTCTGTCTTGATTCTTCTCTCTGTTTTCACTGTTTGGTACATAGAAGACCTGTTTAAAAAAATAGATTTTCAAGCTAATTGTATTGTCATATGTTTTTCTATTTTTTAAAAAAAATATGTAGTTGGAGATGAAGAAGAATTATTCCTATGCTAACAGTTAATAACTAGTAAATTTGAACAATCCATTATCAAAATCATAGAATCATAGAATATTAAGGGGTTGGAATGGACCTTGAAGCTCACCTAGTCCCAAACCTCCCATGCCATAAGCAGAGACACCTCCCACTAGATCAGGTTGCTCAAGGCCTTATCCTATGTGGCTTTGAACACTGACAGGGTTGGGACAGCGACAACTTCCCTGGGCAACCTGTTCCAGTGTCTCACCACCCTCACAGTAAAAAAGTTCATCCTAATATCTAATCTAAATTTCTCCTCTTTTTATTTATACCCATTACTCCTTGTCCTATCACTACAGTTCCTAATGAAGAGTCCCTCTCCAGCTTCCCTGTAGGTCCACTCCAGATACTGGAAGGTTCTTATGAGGTTTCTGTGCAATCTTCTTGTTTTTATGTCAAGATGGAGGGAGGGTAAGAAAGATCTATTTTATTTTATAAGGCCACACTATTATCCATGTAGAGATTCTTACAGCAGACACTATATTTATTGTGCCTCCCGATTTTTTCTTCATGTTACTTTGATCAGTTTCATTTAGATACTCCAGATTAACATATCCAACAGAAATATTCCATACCTTATGAAAAATAATACACAATTATCTATACTAAGTTGAACATGTTCTCCCACATTTTTAAACTTTTCATAGGGAGAAGGAAGTATGGACATTCATAATCTAGCTAAGGAGAGAATGTGATGGAGCACAAACTGCTCTTGACTGTTATGATGATGACCGATACTCAAAGTAATGTTGAAAGCAGTTACACTATCCTTCTTCAAGTAAGCAGTCTCTAGAGATTGTTAGTAATACTGAATATATTCAGATATTATGGTAATGAAGCAAAAAATGTGAAATTTATTTACTATTTCTACTACATTTTCTAAGCCTGTCTCTGCTTCCTCAAGCCGAGTTGCTCCTCATTTACCTTAGCTCTGTAAAAGATCTGTGGGGTCCAGACATAACTGCCTGCTGGTGAAGTCAACTCCTTGCACTCTTGGCAAACCAGAGGAGTCTCAGTGCAGGCTTAAATTTAGTTCTAATTAAGAGTACTCATAAAAATAATTTAAACCTGTAAAAACGTATAACTGAATTAATATGACAACTACCTTTCCTTTTTTTATATATTTCTTATAATAAATGTCTCATAGATGACTATTGCTGTTAATCATTACTTTTTCCTTTACAGACCAATTTAAGATAAACCTTCTGTTCTTTGTGCAACTTGTGTTGACTTAACTTATGCCTCCCATTTTATTCCAGAAGATTTTAACAGGCTAGGAGGATGTGGCAATTTTCTACTGCAACTCTTATTACTAGAATTTGCATATCTTTTTTTACTGAACTGCGAAATCAGCATTACAATTTCAAGTGAGCTACAGTTTGCAGACATGAAAAATAATCATGAGGCATAGATAAAATCAGCCATCAGATCACCAGCTTTGGATCTCCCTATATTACTTTCAACATAGCCCTGTCCTGAATCTAAGTTTCTGGAGAGCAATGTTTTGTTCTTTTGTATGAAATGATTCTAAAAATGCTACTCTCTACCGTTTGGCTTCAGAGGAATGTAGAAACACTAATATATTATGAGATGAAGCAGTACAGAACACACTGCACAGCTGATGGCAGAAAGGCTTCAAAACATAATACAGCAGAGCTATAAAATAGCAATCAGGAAGGGTCACCGAAGACAGTCATCATATGTGACTGTTTTGAATTTGTGAGAGTGTGCATTGTGTAGAGGATTAACTCTTTAAAGTCTGCCTAGATTCTCAGATATAAAATCAAGCAGCATTTTCCTCATGTATCAGACCAGCAAAGATTTGTGGGTTGTTGTGATGTTTGTTTTGTTGCTTTCTCCATTTAGGGCAACTATCTTTCACAAAAGGACTTGAAGCTGACAGACTTTCACTGACATTGAAGTATTTACTTCTGATGGCAGGTGTGCAGATTTTTTGTGGCTTGTGTTACACTTGGGTATGCAATTGTCTTTGAGTTCTTCTTTGTAGATAATGCCTATTCTATTCCTAAAATTGCCAGGCTGATGTGATGAACCATTTTAGTCACAGCTTCCTACTACAAATCTATTTTTTGTGCCTTTTTAGAATATTTAGTCAACAACCTGTAGCTCAGATTTAAACTGAATTTTATGTTTTAAACATTCCTCTTACAAAATTGTATCTCCAGCTGATAGATGACTGAATGATTTCAGAGCATTTCTTAAGCCTTAGGTGAGCTCTGCTCTTATTCCTAAAAGTTTCTTGACTAGAGGTTTGTTTTGAACAGAAAGCATCTGGATAATGGTAGAATTATGGAATAACTCAAGTTGAAAGGGACTGAAGGGAGTGCCCTGATTCCACTTCTTACATAAATCTCAGCTGTGAGTTCAGGCCAGATTGCACAGGGCTCTATCCTGCTCGTTCTTGATAACCTCTGAGGCTGGACGGAGAATGCATAAACTCTGTTCCAGCGCTGGAGTGTCTTAATGACTGTGGTGGATTACCATGGCTGGCTACCAGATGCTCACCCAGCCATTCCCTTGCTCCTTTTCCTAAATAAGAAAGGCAGAAAATAAGATGGAAAAACTTCATGGGTAAAGGTAAGGACTGGGAGTGTGCTTACCAGATACCTTCACAGGCAATGCAAACTGAGCTTGGGAAAAATTAGTTTCTTGACAATTAAAATAGATTTGGCTAGTGAGAAACGAAAAAAAAAAAAACCCAAAAGCAGTTCTTTCTCCTACTCATCCCCTTTTTTTTCTAGGCTCAACTTCAGTCCTTCATTCCCGCATCCTCACCTCCTTGCTTGAGCAGCACAGGGGTTTGAGGAATGAGGACTGTGGTCCGCCAGGAACAGTTCCTCTCTGCTGCTTCTTCCTCCTCATGCTTTTCCCCTGCTCCTGAGTGGGTTCTACTGATACGCTGCAGTCCTGCAAGATAAACTTGCTCCAGCATGGTTTTTCCATGGACACAGTTCCATCAGGGAATATACAACTCCTCTTCATGGACTTTCTTCCATAGGCAGCAGTGAAATACCTGCCTCATCGTGGTCTCTTCCAGGGCCTGCAGAGCAATCTCTGCTCTGGTGCCTGGAGTGTCTCTTCCACTCCCTTTATTCTGACCTTGGTGTTTGAAAGGTGTTTCTCACACTATTTCCCTCTCACTCCTTACTGCTGTGCAGCATTTTGTCCTTTCTAAAATACATTATCCCAGAGGCACCACACCTTGGCCAAGGGGCTTGGCTGTGTTATGTGGTGGGGCAGTTGGAGCCAGCTGGAACCAGAAGTGTTTGGCATGAGGCAGCCATGGGCCTCTTCTCACAGAGTCCATCCACCAGCCTTGTCACTACCTAAACCTGGAAACACAAACCCAGTAGAACAGTAAGGATGATGTGCTCACGAGGTTTGGAAAAGAATAGAGCAAGTGACTGGTGGAGCCAGTGAAGGTCTTTAACCTCTGGCCATGGTGTGGGAACAGTGCATGTCCCAAAAATCAGTTACGGCAGGGACTGGCATAAACTGAATGAGGAGCTCAACACTGGCAGCTGAAGCAAGACCATGGGACACAACTCCAGTGCAAAGTACCTTTATCTTCACCAGACCAGATGCACATAGGATGTGTGTGTATAGTCACTCACAAAGCTGTAGCTGGAGCAGTTGGAAAGTAGAAGAACCTTGGGTCCAGGCTAGAGGATCAGGCAGGCATGGGGGTCATGACAGTATCTAGGGGATGCACAGGTATGAGGTGTTTATGGGACGAATGGACTGTGTGAGTACTATGTGTGTGAAGCAAACTCAGATCTGGACTAGACTGGATGCAATCCTGTGTTGTGTGCTCTAGAATGGCCCTGCTTGAGCAGGGGGTTGGAGCAGAAGATACACTGCGGTCCCTTCCAACTGGACTGATTCTGTACAGCCTCAAGAAGGGATGATTGAGAATGAACCGCATTAATGTCTAGAAGTATCTGAAGGAAGGGTGTCAAGAGGATGGAGCCAGACTCTTTTTGATGGTGCCAAGCAATAAGACAAGGGGCAATGGGCAAAAACTGATGCACAGGAAGTTCCACCTGAATACGTGCAAGAACTTCTTTGGCCGTTCGAGTGTCCATGCACTGCAACAGATTTTCCAGAGGATGTGGAGTTTCCCTCACTGGAGATACTCAAGAACCATGTGGATGCCATTCTGTACAATGTGCTCTAGGATGACTCTGCTTGTTCAGAGAGGTTAGACTAGGTTACCCTACTGTGCTCCCTTTCAGCCTTACTGATTCTGTGCCTTTGTGTGCCTCCATCTCTGGATATGTGCTCAGCTTCACCACTAGTTAATCCTGTATACAGGAAAGCAGCAGTTGCATCCCTCAGCCTGGGCAAAGACCTTGGGTGCCTAGACTGTGCTCCAGCATCTGGGCAGAAAGAAGGCCCAGAACTGGTATAGGAGGAGGTTGGTTTTAATGTCCTTGTTTCATATAATGAGTTCAATCACTAGCTAAATGTGAATCTGTAAAGGAAAACTCATTACTTTTATTTTATGATGAAAATAATAAACATAACACAGCTTTAATAACACACTCAGAAGGAGAAAGAATAGTAACAAAACCTAACAAATACAGGCCGACACCTATATGGATTTAAAATATCTTATCCACTTTTCAGTCCAATACACTTGTCTATCCTTAATGGCAATTACTTCCCCTCTTATTAAGGGGGTTTGAATAATTAGGTTCAGCTGAATGTAATTAGCTGCCAGCTGGCAGTGCTTATCTAAGTTGTATTGAATAGCCATAAATTCTGGGGGGAAAAAAAAGAAAGAAAAAACACCCACCCATAAAACTTAAACCACCTTCTTTTAAAGTTGTTTATTGTCAGGACATTTTCCTCTTAACTTGCCCACTTGGTAAAAGAAAAGGTCTTTTAATAGTGTTCAGGACCAGTTGAATACATTGTTTTGATAGCAGCAGGCTGCTTTGTTTTTGACACAAAAGCTTGGTAAGCATCTCTGTACTTGCTGTTTTAGGTTTCTTTCTAGCTTTTTGTTGTTGTTTCTCTCAATTATGTAAAACTTGGTAATACCCCTAAGAATTTTTGTTACTGATTGCCTTGCAGGGATAGGTTTCAAGGTGAAATATAACTAGTTTTTATTGGTTAAGAGTGCAGTATCAGTAAATACAGATCTCTCAGACAGTTCTAGAATTAAAGAAATTGTTGTGTTGTCTGCAGAATCCTCCTATACCATTCATAGGCTCATGAAGTTCTTGTGAGCATGATTTACATCAATTTACTCTAAGAATTCTGTTGGAATGGTAGCTAATTCTTTCACTAAAGGGACACTATATTAATTCTTGATCTACCTGCAGGAACACTGCTGCCTTTTTTAATCTTTCTTTTTTATTTTCTCAGTTGTGTTTATCTTGATCTGTCCACCAAAATATTTGTATGTGTTCTGCTATTGACTTTCAGAAGTTCTACTCTTTTTTTAAATTTTCTGCTTTCCATTTCTGATTATATATTCCAGGTTTAATCCTTATCTCCTGTGAGGAGATTCCCAAGTATTAAGTTATTTTAATTCTGTAAATTTTCCTCTATAAAATCCTTTAGAATCTCCCTTTCAAATTTCTTGAATGTACTTTTAGAACTCTATAACAACTTAAAATTTCTATGTGTAGAACCAAATTCAGTCTGGACTTTCATGATTATCATTGCAGTGTTTTTATTCTTTCAATTATCTTGGCTTTTTCGTTCTTTTTGTTTTTATCCTTCTTGACTCAGTAGATATTTGGAAACGTTTGTGATAGCAGGATAATATTCGGCAGATAGCACTAAAGCTTGTATCAAAGAAATGTTGCATTTTCAGGATTCACTGATTTGTTTTCTTTTTTTTCTATGTAAGGTGCTGTGTGAAGAGCTGAGAACCAATTTTAATTACATTAATTTTAAGTAGATCGATTTCTTCCTGGATAATCATAGCAAAAATCAACCAACCAAACAAACAAAAGCCTCCCAAACCCCAAAACCTAGACCTTAAAATAAACAAATCGGTATTCTACTTCAACCACTTTTGATGTTAAGTACGTCTATACATTCTAGAAATACAGAATTGGGGAAATAATCTTGTGAAGGAAAAGGTGGAAATCCTTTCTTTGAAGAATTTTGCCTGTTTAATACTTAAATGTATCAAGTGTTGTGCTCTATGACATCATGAAGCATACAGTGGTGTTCATCTGTCATGTACTCTCTTATCTCTCATTTTTCTTTTCTAGCCATAAAAATAGTACATCTAGTTTATAGGATTTGGAATTCTGCATCTGAGTGAATGGATCAGTTCCAGAGTTGCATGTACTTGTCTGAAAGCAGAAAAATTACATCAAATACATGAGTGTTGTACGATGCATTCCTCCTCACTTTCAGGTTTTGCAGAAATTAATTCTGCAATGTAAATCCATCTCCTTTTAAAGTTTCTGTTCCAAATTTGCTTTGAATTGTTAAAAGATTTATGTGTGTGGGTTGTCTAGCTGCTATGAGAGATGTTTAACACCTTTAAAAGGACAGAAATTACCTCTTAAAGTATTTCGAGCATACCTTAATATCAACCAGAAAGCTTAACCTTTAGCTGGATTGTTTTATTCAGTGTTAGCCTGCAGAATTATTAGATAAGGTATCTGACACAAGAAATAATCTGTGTTGTGTTAACTCATACTTTTTTCTGAGGAAGTCAATTCATTTCTAGGTATATTTCATACAAATATATTTGAACATTGTCTGAATACCAAATCAGTCCTTTACCTGTATCTTTTACAGATATATAAATCAAGAAGGATCTACCCTGACATTTTCTACATTCCACTTTAGAATAAAAAAATTCCATAATAGCTATCATATTATAATTTAGCAGATTATGGGTTCTGAGAAGTTTAAAGTGCTTACATATATTTTTGGTCTCTTTGCTTACTATAGAAATGGTTGAGAGAGTATTTGCTCTCTAAATCTTCATGTCTACATTCCTCCTTATGAGAGAAGCAAAGCAAAAATCAAAGCATTTACAGTTTTCAGTTATTTAATTGCAAACAGTATCAGATGCTAATTAAAAATTGCAAACAAAACAAGGACTTGGTATCATTCAAATATATGTAAAATTAAATAGTCAAAGTGTCTCACTCCTTTCATGCTACAACAGAACAGATTTGGGCACTCTGATGAGTCCATGCATTGAAAAATTGTAAAGGAAAATAATGTTAACACTCAAATGCAAACAATGCCTAGCATGTTTAGAAATTATTTCTTCCCTCTCTCTTGTCTTTTTCTTAGTCACCAAGCTATCTAATAATCCAGTCAATGACCAAGGCATCATTTTCAACTTGGATCATTCTTTATGCAACTTTGTCTAAATATTGCCTCACTTTTCCTGTGTCCTCACTAACACACAGTTTTGGAATGCAGCCTTGCAGAAAGAAGCATCCAGGACTTCAAGTGGTTTATATTTGGAATCATGAAACATTTTCCCTAACACTGAAAAATAGATTAGGTCCCTAAGACAGCTATCCAGTATACTACATCAAATATCACTCTCCTATATATTACTTAAATATTCTCTTAAGCATCCCCAGTAAGACTTTTTCTGTCTTACTGACCAGCATTGTCATTGTTAGTCTGGAACTCTTTTGACTTCCTGCATACCTGCATCCATCTCCTGATTTGTTTTGTGAATTCTCTTGGGAAAAATAATTTTGTGTCTTCACATTGTGTGTCCCAACTCTGCTTACAACTCATTAGTGTTACAGCAAGAAAAATTATTAAAAGTATTCCTCAGTAGCCACATCATAGTTACTTGGCTATAAACCAAGTGTAGGCTACAGAGCTTACAAAGCTAAAGCAATTAAGTTCTTTGCTACCAGACACAATTAAATATCAAAGCAACTGACATCTCTAGCTGCCATAAATTCTTAGTTATACTTCAGCAATATCTAATTTCAAGTGAATTTGTGTGGTTTTTACAGTCAAAATCTTAATGGGCAAAACAAGAGCATACCATATGGATAGACAAAAGTATTTATACAGATGTATAGAGCAAAGAATATGTATAAAAGCTCTATAGATATACAGACATGTAAACCCAAGAAATTATTGTTAATATATTTGTCATCTTAACAGTATAATTATTATTAGCCCAGATCTGAATGTTTCAGATATACAAAAACAATAATAGATGTTAAATTGTTAGATATATCTTCATTTCTGCTCCTTTTTGTGAAAAATAAGCCTTTGTGTAATGTTATTACATAAACAGCACATGAGCCATTTATGTGTGGTTAAATGCAATTTTCTTAATGGAGTTTTTTTAATTAGTAATTCTCTTCAATGGAGTTAACAAGATTATCTCTTCCTTTTTAAGATTTTACTACAGTCTTCAGCCTGTTTTTACTTTCTCTAAAATGGTCTAGTGTGTACAGTTTACCTATGCCCCTTCACAGCAAGTGGACAGTGCAAAAATTGCTCTTAACTTTAAGGAGTCTTTTAAAGATTAAACCTCAGAGACCCTGTTCTTCTCTGAAATGTCAAATGAAATAGTAATGGGAAAACAGTATTTTTTTAAGGACCACATGGTTTGCACATTCTTCTAACTGATATTAAAATGGATTGCTGCTAATTTCCTGCATTTTATGCTGCTGCCAACTATTTATGAGTCAGCATGGTAACAAAGTACTTTGAGTAGTCACAGCTGAGTGCAGGATTTCTAGTTGAAGGAGATTTCTAAGACATGGAATTAAGGCAAAGAAGTAGAGACTTTTAGGATCATCTCTCAGTTTTCTAAAGTCACATCCCAATACAGTCTTTTCATGGGCAAAAATTAAAAAGCTAAGAAAAATGTGAAAACCAGAAATTCATAATTTTTATTTGCACTGTATGAAAACTGCATTCAAGCCCAGCAACATTTAAAGGAGGACTTAGATATGGCCTTCCACTTCCCAAGCAGTATGCACAGCCACTAATGAATTTTAGTCACTGCCTTATACAGATTAAATCTGTTGCATTCATATTTCTACAAAACAGAGTATTTCCTCCTGAAATAGCTGATAGTTGAGCATAATCCATTGATCTAGTCCAAAACTAAAAAAAAAATTCAAAATTTAAAAGTTCTGTCGTGTACTAGTGTTTATTTTCTACCCAGAATGAATAAAACTATGCAAGGGTGGGATCATTCAAGTGTATGCTTTTCCTCTAAACCTTAAATGATTTACACTGGATGTTTATATCTGTAAAGGATACATTCTTATTTACGTTCCCATTAATAAGGATGATGATAAACTTTTGTTCATAGTTGATTTAATATTTTTTCATCTTTCACTGGGATTGACAGAATGGGCTTTGCTAAAATGGTTCACTTTGTGTGTACTTGCTTGTGCCAGTCTTCAGAGGAATCCTGTATAATCAATTCTAGACAGTCTTTTGACAAAAGAAATCATACTGAGTAAATAGTATACTTAATTGTGCTCAGTGGATAAAAATTCAAGTGCATTATCTTCTTTGTTCTTAAGTTACTAATGTTCCCTAGGAACCATATTATTGTGAATGAGATCCTGTTTCTCTCTTTCTTATCATTTGTCTTCATTCATTACTGTTGTTGTAATTACACAGCAAAATGGTTATGAGTTTGCATGTTTAGAATATTTTGTCTATTGTGCAGGGGTTGTAATAACCCAAAGCTGATTAGACTTTGAGGTGTGAAGATGTTAAATTACTATTGTCTACAGTACATCTACGGAGACAGATAATCATCTTTCTAGGAAGAAAATAAAAAAAAGAGATGATTGTAGGAGAAGGGAGAAAGGAAGCAATTTTGGAGAGATATTTGCTTATTGTTTTTGTCTTGCTTATCTGAGTGTTCTGATTGCCAGATGGATTCATAAACAGACTGAGGTTTTCATGGCACTTGCTGCATGTAATAATCAGCAAGCTTAGGCAGTTTACAATATAGTAAAAGTTAAATGGATGTATAACACTGAACAGCCATTTAAAGAATCAGTGTATGCGCAATAAGATTTTTTCTTTTTCAGACTTTTAGAAAGTTACGATGACATTTATTGGAGAAATTAATAAATACAACCAGTGAGAAAAATAATAGAAAAGTAATTGGGGAGGGGAAGCAACAATAAACCATTAAAAGTAACACCTTTTGACTAAAAAAAAAGGCAAAAATTGTTGTAAGTATCCCATGAATAAACGCCTTTTGATAATAATCTTCTTTTTAAGTATATTGAAAATGTAGTCTTGTCAAAATGTGATTGAATTACACTATGAATTAATAGTATTCATTGGAGTCAGCTGATATCTAGAAATAAGGTTCTGGATACTGTCAAAGCAGAGAAAATGATCACAGATCAGCTATAGATGAAGCTTTAGAGTTGCTGTTTTGGTAATGAAAGATTTCCAGTTGTGGTGTTCCAAAACCAGTACAGGGAATAGTTAACTTTTGTGGATAAAAGTTTTTTCAGTGAGACAACAGAGATTATGTCTTGACAAACATTTATAAGCCACACTCTACTTTTTAATAGCAAATTCCCTCCAGCAAGAAAGGGTATTTAAGGTTTGTTGTTAGTTTTATGTATTTAATCTCAAATCTCTTTTTTTTTTTCCCCACAGGTAACATCTACTGATCACTATTTGAAACAAGAATGCATCTGGTGAGTATACACTTGTATTGCAGTACAAGCTTTACTTTCCTGTCATTATCTTCATGTAACATAAGCATCATTTAACAAAAAATATTAACATGCCCAGAATTTTTTCAAAGAAATATTACTTTTCCTGGAATACAGTCTTTTATTCTGATTCTATTTCACTATCCACAAGAAAAGGTTTTTTATTCTACATGTAGCTTGTTGCAAAAGGAAAAAGGAGAGGGGAGCATTTTACACCTGAGTTTTCTTAATGTTCTATACAATAACATAATAAATAATAGTCACTGTTTCCTTCCTGATTTATACACAAGCTCTGAAAGGAATACATGAGCCACACATTTTACTGTATAACCACACACAAATTTTTGAGGCTATAATTGACATAGATGTTTGATCATCATTTGTTTTTTTCTTTCACTCTTTCAATATCACTAATATTTATTTTTGTACCAAATCTGTATTCCCTTCATCAAGCAATTAGCTAACAACTAGGAACTCATACAAAGCACTTCAGTCACAACTAGTAGAATGTTTGCATCCCTCCACTCCCTTTTTCTCATGGAAAGGGGCAGGGGGAGGGAAAGGAAGAGGAAAAAGAGGGAAGAAAACTGGACTCTGCAACAACATATGCTTACTTACCTGTGGGAGAATTTCAAGTTACGATTTATGTGTGCTGGCTACATTTCTGAATAGCACTGTTAACTTTTGTGAAAGTTTTATGGCTCTCCTGGATGCGTGTTGTTATCCTTCCTCATATGTAGCACTCGACTTAAAATGTCTGCAACCATGCAAAGGAAAACAAGTGATGTATTCTTGCTCTTCTGCCAATGGATAGACAGGATACAGCAGCAGTATTTGTCTAAGCCTTACAACTACACAGTGTGCTGTGAGCATGATGGATACACTGGACATTAACTTAGTTGCAGACCTGTATACTTCCTTACTTATGGCAGTTTTTGTAAAGAGTTCCTGCTCATGTAAAGAGATATCTCACTGTCAGTGTTCTCTGACTGTTTAATCTGTAGGCAGCAGAGCTTCAGTTCAGGAAAAAAAATGCTTGGGGGTTTGCAGTGACAGGTGAGACCAGTTACTTATTATGACCGATTAAAAATAAAGGCAAATACTTTATATATATTTTTAAGACTTATGCTGAAACTGAAATCACTCTCTGAATAAGAAATAAAGAAATAAATTTGTCATGATGAGCTCTAGGTATTTGTGTCTAAGACTGTCACACTGATTTTCATGTAGTCAAGAAAGTAGAAGTGAGCATCCCCCACAGGCAATTCATCTTGCACTAATAATTCAGATGGCCAAATAGTGTATGTACAAAGTCTGGATTCCTAAATACCACTCCTTTCATACATGTTTGCAAGCATTTTGTTAGATCCATAAGGCATTATTAGCATATAAATAAAAAAAAATTAGAAGAAAAGGAAGAGTATCACTACAGGAATCTACAGTTACATTTAGGTGCCAGAGGACTCAATAGAAGGCTTTTTTTTTCCTCAGTTAAGGTACAGGAAAGGTGCTGCAGAAGTCAGATTTCAGAAGCACTTTGAGAATAATCAAGGCTAAGGAATTAAGCAGATTTCACTAAAGCAACATCGATTACATTACCAGCCAAACCCTATCCAACAGCCTTCAAGAGATGAAACAGGCAAGGCCTGAGAATGGCCGCCAGGGTGGCTGAACTGACAGTTCAGATCCCTTGGCCAGTCCATGGTGGTGATGCAGATCTCAGACCTCTCTGGGAATGGGCCAAGACCAGTTTGGGACATTGTCCTACATCTAGGCCTAGCAGCACCCATGGGCAGACACTCATCTGCAGTGCAGCAGGAACTATAGATCAGGTAGGACTAAGACAAAGGACTCAGCTGAAAGTGGGTCCCCTTGGCCAGGAGTCAACCCTGGACATGGCTGCCCCATGGCATCTGGGAGCCTCTCCCATATCACCAGGTGTGCTCACTTGGTGCCTGAGTTCTAGCAGGCAAACTCCTGTAAGTGGAGAGGGTGCACACAGGGTTTGCCACTGGGCATAAAAGGCTGAATGCAAGAAGAGAAATGTTATGCTGAAATGCCATGTGGGTTGTGCAGAATCGAGAGAGAGTAATCTTACAGTTGAATTATCAAAGGAATTATCAGAAAAATCCCAGGGTTATTTTGTAGGACTGAAAAACATTGATGAAAAATCTTGGAAAGAATCAGAGAAAATCCAAGTTTCAAAGGAGGAATAGAAGTATGAAGTAAGATTTTATTCAGGCTTCTTATGGTCTGTTTGTCAGACACAGATAACCAGTGGCAGCTCATCAGAGTAAAGCAGTGGGTCACATATTCCAGATTACAGTCTGCTCTGCTGATGGTTAGAACATTTAATTTTAGATTTGTGCATTTCTGTAAGGATGGATTTTTAATAATTTCATACATACACAGTCCTAATTTTATGTTACCTTAGTACTGTCTACCTTTATGCTGAAGGGCCAAAATATTTTAATAATTTTATCTTGCAACTTCTCTTGTAATATTGAGTAACTTTTCCTGTACCTTGGGCTTGAAGGTCTTGTTTGACTTTGTTTAGTGGAAATATTTGAAGTTTCAGACAATGACAATCTCATTTCTATCCCTTATCTCACTTCCTTTTGATGTACATGGATATTTTAATACTTTCTTTTACTGTAGGGCACAGAACTTTGGAGAGAAAGTTTCTGAAGAGTTAGGTAATTAAATCCTTGATATGATAGTACTGTGCGCACTCTTTCTGTTCTTTTCTGTCTCCTTAAAGAGTTTCATGTCATATTCATATTAACTTTTTTCTGTGATGGCCTTCTTTAATTCCAGCTATGATATTTTATCACAGCAGCCTCTTTCCAGTTTGGCATACCAAAGCAGTCCCTGCAGTGATCTTTGCCAGTCATGAAAGAATTCTACTGTCTACTGACACAAGGCTAGTTTTTGAAAATATAGCTGCTGACTAACAGGCAGATGTAGGCCAGTACACATCAAGATTTCTCCCACTAATGTAGCATTTCAGTTTCATGGTGATGCAAAGCTTCTTAATGTCTTCCTTTATAAATATATCATGGCTATAATGTTTTAATTTTTTGTACTTAAACAATAACTAATGTTAGCTATTTAATCTGAGCCAACTGTGTTCAGCACTGAACAAGAGTTACAATAAAAAAGCTTAGGCCAGTACACATCAAGATTTCTCCCACTAATGTAGCATTTCAGTTTCATGGTGATGCAAAGCTTCTTAATGTCTTCCTTTATAAATATATCATGGCTATAATGTTTTAATTTTTTGTACTTAAACAATAACTAATGTTAGCTATTTAATCTGAGCCAACTGTGTTCAGCACTGAACAAGAGTTACAATAAAAAAGCTTTTCAAGAAATAATTGAAGTGGGGAGAGGCAACATGTGCATAAGCATAGGTGAAGCAAGAGTAAAAGCAGTGACCATTTCCTGACTGAATTTGATGTATTTATGGGCAACAGGTCAGAAATCTAACCAATATAAATTGATACAGTCCTATCAACTACATTAGAAATGCCCAGACCACCATTCACAGAAGATCTAGCGTGTTATCTCTGGTCTTGCTGGCTGCATTGCAGTAGCTCCCAGTTTGTAGGTCTATCCCCAAGCAGAAGAATATTCTCATTCGCCTCACACAGCTGTCTGTGCACAGGGGAATCCTGTCTAGCTGAGGAGAACTACCTCATAATGGACCTACTTCAGGAAACTCAGCTCTCATGCGCAGTTTTCCAGAAACCAAGCTGCCCATGACAGATAACTGTGTTATCTACATAGGCTTCCATGCCCTTGCCTTACACTTCACATTGTGCTGGTCATTCATAAATGATATATATGCCTCCATCAGAAAGATATTGGAATGAAACTCCATAATTTTCCCACTCTTAAACAAGCATATGATTTACATGAATGCTACCCATGTCTGTGTCTGCTGTTCTAGTTTGTATTTAGAATTGTCACTTTTATTTGAATGGTGCTTACACACTGTGATTGCACAGCCCTCTTTCAATGTTATTAGTAATATGGTGTGCAGTTAGAAACCTGAAATAAGACACAGAGGTCTAAGTCAAGAAATCCAAATTTCTTGCCATTCAGATAGTTAGGCCACTGTTAATTGAGGCTGCTGCAGATGATATCTCTCTGTCATCTAGGAACCTTTTTCTCCCTTCATATTTTTAAAAGGAAAAAGCAAAGGCTCAGATTTCCTACATTTCTACCTCAGTATTGGTGATAAATATTTTATTGACTTTTCTGGCCTTTCTGTAAGTGAGTGTTTATTATTTGCCAACCTCTGAGATTCTTATATTTCTCTTGAGTTTAACTCATGCCAGTATCTATCTTTATTCAGCCCATTTAAATAGAGTCATTTCTTTCACTGAAGATGACTTATGCCTGCCTATATGAGAAATTCCTGTTAAACATTAAGCGAGTTTAAAAAAAAACCCAACAAAAACCAACAAAAAAACAACCACAATTAAATGTAATTAAAATTAAAGGGCAGAGTCTTGATTAGGTATTTAAAAATACAGTTACAAAAGAAGAATTTAAAACTAAATCCCAGGAAAGAACTTCTGTGTTGAACAATCTTTAGCTGTTTCTGTCCTTCATCTCTCTTGGAAAGCTTCCATTCCATCCCCTTTGCTTCTGCCTTACCCTGAAAGTTTTCATAACACATCCTCTCTTCTTCTAGAACAGCTCCTCCTCCTATGTCCTCTGCCTTTATTCTTACTTTTCTCCCTGCTTTTTTTTTTGTTGTTGTTTTGGGTTGTTTTAAAGAAATTCAGACTTAGAAACTGTATAAAGTATGGTTGTGACAATTTTGGTGGTTTCTTATCTTTTCTGATCTTCCTTTTTACCCTCTACTTGTTCACATCTAGTGACTGAATTTTTCTTTGCTCCTTCTGGGTTTCTCTGAATTTGTATTTCTATCTTTTTCCTTCATTTTTATATTCTTTTAAGTTGGTGGTAGCTGTGCATTTTAAAGCATTTTCAAGACTGTTGCCACATTATGCAATAGCACATTATGCTATGTACTTGGTGAACAAGGATCACACCAGATTTAGAACCATTAACTTCATATTTGCTGTATATTTTTGGATATTTAGTAACATATTGAACATATTTATAAGCCTTTCCTCCCTATCACTTTTGTTTTGTTTTGTTTTGTTTTGTTTTGTTTTGTTTTGTTTTGTTTTGTTTTTCTTGTGGGAATGCAGTCATGTCTCTTACCTTAGCCTCTTCTTTTATGTTGTGATGAGGATACCTAATGAATATGACTACTTCTTCAAGACAGGCTATTCCAGTGTCTCAGCTTGGTGTCAAGAAGACTAATAGTGCTTGCTGACATCACTTCTGAAATTGATCAGCCAGACACTTATGAGGCAGTTTCTGAATGATGGCGATTCATGAAGAATGCTGAGGTAGGTTTAAGTGCACAAAGATTTACTGTTGGGGTCTCTAGATTATAGCATATATAGACTTCAACAGTGAGAGTTACTTTTGGGAAGAAGTATGGAAAAAAAGGAGGGAGAGAAACAGGAAAAAGAAGAAAAGCTGTCCTGTGGTTATCTGGAAAGGTCAGTGACAGGGCTCTCTCCAGTGCAACCACTCATGATGTTTTGTCATCATGCTTTCTCTTAGTACTATGTGCTTTTCATCACGACTGCCCCTGCTCTCTTCCCTGCCCTTGGTTGTTGCTGTTTCTGATGTTATTGGTGCCAACTGGAGTAGGCAAACAAGGGCAAATGTTGCATGTTGGTTTTCAAGCATCTCTGCACATTAATGGTTGAACAATATTTGTCAACTATTTACGTGACTGTTATTTTGCTATGCCCCATCTTTGGTTTTCTCTAATATAAACTCAAGACTACAAAGCAAGCACTAAAGAGAGATAGAAAAGATAGTTCTCCTATCGCTGGTAATAGCCCCCCATGAAAACCCACCAAAACAGCAAAATCAGGGGTTTGCAGCGATCAGGCCGTAAGAATGATGGTACGAGCACAACAGGCTGAGAAAAGAGAAAATACTGCAAGAGAGCTGCTGAAACGTGCTGCCTCAGCAACTTCAAGGAAAGGTTACAGAGCTGCAAATAACAAGCCCTTATGTGACTGGTTTTGCTTTTAGCACGAGGTGTCATGGAACAGAACTGCTTCAGAATAAGAAAAGAAGAAGGAAGGTGTTGTTAAACACCAGGGACTTGGAATATGTTTGCAGTAGAATTACTTTTGTAGCTTAAAAATAACTTAAAAAAATATTA
Organism: Acanthisitta chloris; assembly: GCF_000695815.1. Taxonomy (NCBI): domain Eukaryota; kingdom Metazoa; phylum Chordata; class Aves; order Passeriformes; family Acanthisittidae; genus Acanthisitta; species Acanthisitta chloris. The sequence goes on from NW_008682127.1 coordinate 156,005, forward strand.
ATATTCATGTAAGTTATATTTTGCTCTGCCAAAAAATTAAAAGCTTATTTCTAGTAGCTTTATCTGGCTTTTGTTTGTTGTTTTGTTATATTTTTTTTTCTGCAAAGGTTGTTTTTTCCCCACAATCCAAAAGAAAATACAATATTTAGTTGAAGGAACACATGATCAGAAACATAACATGGAAAGCAACAAACAATTCATAGTAAAAATATTTTGAAATGTTTGATACATGAGGATGATAGAAATAATCTGAAGCATAAGACAGACATCATGAGGGATTTTATTAGCACTTCTTGATAAAAAAAGACCTGCTGATAGGTGACAATATGCTTATGTGTGGAAAAAAAATAAATAGTATTCTAAAGAATTTTCTTGAAGAAAATATCCTAGCTGAATGATGCGTATACAGAATGAGTGATTGTAATTTCAAAGATCTTAGGAAAATGTTGAACTCCCATCTGATGTCTTAATGTAAATGCATCCAATAAACCCCTGACTTTTTATAAGACTAAGCAGATTTCAAATGCATTTGAAATCTGAAACACACTTTGATTAATTCTTTGGAGATTGAGTCTACTGAAAGTTATTTTGAAAAGGAAAAAATAAACAAGAAACAACAAGTATTAGGTTTTTCAATATCTAGGTTTATTTTTATCTCTTATGAGGGTGATTTTGGAGTCTTGTATGCTTGGTTCCAGTTCTCTATGCAGAACTGTGTTCTTCATTTCACACTTAGCAAAATAAGATCTCTAAAGGAAACTAGTTACACAGCTGTGGACATGTAACCAACATGTAACATTGATGGTGTCAAACTTTTTGCAGTCGTTATGAAATAAAAGGAAGCTGAGACTATCTGACACCCATGAAGACTGACTGTTTTGTTTGTATATTTGGTATAGGACAACACCTAACTTCACCATAAATTTATATGGCCAGGTTTTGAAAACCTGGTAAAAATGAAAACTGCATGGCTGGTCTGTCATTTGTGCTGTTACTGTTCTTAAACTGTAATGTTTCATTTATAAGGGGCAAGAATATTTGTAACATTTTGCCACCTCCTTCATTTGAACCTGTATCTAGTTTATTGTTTTGTGTAATTTGATGGTAATATATTATGGCCGTTGAGATTTAGTGGCAAGCTGAGAAGTTTAAGAGTCTTTTTAAAATGGAAATCAAATTCCTTTAAGCAGCAATCAAGCAATAGTTAAATACATTTATCAAATTACAAATAACCTTTTTCAGCGGCAAATACTGAAAAGATGAAAAAATTGAATATGCTTTATTCATGTAATCAGTGCCTTGGTAAAAAAAAATAAAAATCAAAAACAATTGGGAAAAAACCATAAACCCCAAACAAACCTTTAAGTATTTAATCTCTGTAAATCCTGAAAATTTAATAAAAATACTGTATGTTCCACTCACAATAATATGTTGATATCTCTGATATTAAATTCTGGTAAATATTGATTTATCACTGCCTGTTACAACTGTGGTGGGCAGGGCTGGTTGGCCAGAAAATTGTGATTAGAAACAGGTCCAGCCGAGTGCTGAGTCTGCAACCAGTCTGTGACAGAGGAGCACTCACACCCCACTGGGCCCTTTTTGGTTTTTTCTTTTCTTATTGTTTTGCTCATAAGGACATCAAATTATTCTGCTGTGTTCAGCTGTTGTTTGCCATGTACAGTGACAAAGATATAATACTCAGGAAGGACAAACAAGGCTCCCACTTTCTGCAGTCCATTCCTCCAGGATTTTTCATGCATCCTCAACTATACATGTGAGAACATCCCAACCTAATCCCTTGAGAGTGTGTTTAAGCACCTGTCATCCATGAATTTGCTTGCTTTTTTTTTTTAATCAGGAAATTCTATCTGCCTTCACAGACACCAGTGGCAATCACAGAAATTCATTACCTTTTATATAACAAGGTATATTTTTATTTTTTTTAGCTCCTAATAGTTTCTGAAAGGGCTCTGCTAATATTAGTGTTGTAGAAATTTATTATTATAGTATTTGTCTTATTTGCCATCCTCATGATTTTATGAGCCTAATCTCTTTGAATCTAATTCTCTTTGCCAAGTGTTTATCTGTAACTACATCAGTCTGTTCCTAAACTCATCATTGGATCTTAGTGCATCTTGGAACATTAGCTGAGATCATTCAGCTACAGCAACTTCATACATCTAGATTTTGGATAGGAACTCCTAATATATTTGCTGTCCATTTAGGGTACATCTTTATTTATTCTTTCAGATCGTATTTAACCCTAACATAATGTATTCAAGTTTTTATTCTTGAAAAGTAAAAAGATTTATTTATACAATTTATAAGTCTTGACAATAGTTCACATAAAGCTCTCAGGTGCCAGTTGTATAGGGTTTTATGTCCTTCTCTTTCAAACAAGTAAAAGGAGTACATGTGTTGAAGCTAATAGAAGTATTTTGTAATGGTGTGCTTGGTATAAAGTTCATTGCATATTTAAAAAGCATAAAGAAAAAATTCCAGCTATGTCTGCTGCTTTTGAAAACAAAATAAATGTACAAACAAAATCATAGCCTTCATGGCTAATTTATCTTTTTTTAATGAAACACTCTGCTAATACATAAACTAAGAGACACTTCTAAAAATTCTCTAAGATCTGAAACCCCAGTAAAAAGAGATCATTACTTGAATATCTATTGATCTGTGCATTTCTGAGATGCACTGTACACCAACATCAGATGCTACAACCCTATGCACATAAGGTGGCTTGCTATAACACGTTTCTCTTCCGCACTGTCATCAAACGGAAAAGGAAATTGTATAATCCTTACTTTATTTTGTTGTCAGCAAAACATTTTAGTAGCTTCAACAAAATAAAGTAGCATTTCTATATATCACTGGAAAGTCTCTAAGGAATAATATACATGGAGCAGCAGCTGTTAAGCTACTCATACTATGTCTTTCTTGTGATTGCTCTTGTCTGGTTGAAAAAATTATTTTGGCAGAACAAAGTCTACTACTTCATGAATGTATAATGACAAATTAAATACTGTTACCTGATTCAAAAAAGCTATGAACAGACTTTTCACCGAGCACCTTTGGAAGGTTTATTCCTAAATATCTCTTCCCATTTTAATTTATAAATGACACATAGCATCAGAATCTTGAAATATGGATGCACTATTTTACTTATTGTTTTAAAATGAAAATGGGCACAGATGAATATAATTTTCCTCATTATAGCTCCATGTTTATTTCTAAGTGCAATCCAAACCAGGGAGATCAGAGAGCATTAGAAATTTATAGAGAGAAAGACCAAGAAAGTACTTCTAGTCATGCCAAAGACTGATAAAATGCAAAATAGGAAAGCTGCAGTGATTTTTTTTTTTCTGTCAGAACTATTTAACAAGTCTCAGTTCTTATGGTGTTCTGTCATTTGAAAGTGTCAGGAGCTCAGAGAGATCTGTTTTAGTAGGAATTGCATATGCTTCAGGTGCCTACATATGCCCATAAGCTACTATTGTTCTGGGTGCAATGTTGTAGCCCACAAGGAACTGTTTGAGGAGTTATAATGTTTTTTAAAAAATACTTGTTTATGTTTACTTAGAAATGACACATTACACTGGTTCTACCATCCTCCCGCCTCTGAGCACGAACCACTCAGTATTTTCTGAAATTGTTAAATTTCGCATCCACGGAAGAATTTCATTGGTTTCTTATACTACACAGCAACTTTTAGAAGACAGGCTGAGAAAGTTGAGATGTTCAGCCTGGAGAAGTGAAAGTTACATGGAAACCTCATAGCAGCCTTCCAGTACCTGAAGGGGGCTTACAAGGAGGCCAGAGGGGGACTGTTCATCAGGAACTGTGGTGATAGGACAAGGGGGATTGGCTTCAAATGGAGACTAGGTTTAAATTATATACTAGGAAGAAATTGCTTACTGTGAAGGTAGTGAGGCACTCAAACAGGTTGCCCAGAGAGGTTGTGTGTGCACCCTTCCTGAAAGTGTTCAATGCCTTGTTGGATGGGGCTTTGAGCAAGTGGGTCTAATTGAAGGTGTCCCTCCCCATGCCAGTGGGACTGGAACTAGAAGGCCTTTAAAATCCCTTCCAGCCCAAATCATTCTATGACTCTATAAGCATGAATGGAAATGCAGAGTCAAGTCATTGATGTTGTTCTTAGGTTATGTAATGTGGATCCAGGTCTCACTTAGGACCAATGATCACAATGATGCTTTGCCTTAAAATATATTTTCCTAAGGATAAAATATGTGTGTAGAGTGCTGAATTTATTTTATTTTAAAGATAGTAACATAAATGAAAGATGACAACAAAAATGCTGTCATGATACCTATTCAAGTCAAGCAATGTAGTGAAGGAAATGCATAGCTTTAATTTGCTAATTTAATATACTTCACAGTAAATTAATTTATAGTGTCCCTTCAGGTTCACATCCTGAAGTACAGGAACATGTTTGTTTACTCTTTCAAATTGGAAAGTATTGATTTCCTTTAGGAATTCATCCTTGTTGACTGTGAATTAGTCAATTTATTTCGCATTCTGATCAACATATATATATAGCATACACTGTATTTTTCTTTTGGCAAAGAGCTATGTTTGATATTGAGTTGCTCACATGAGCTTCAATTTATATATAGATAGTATACAAAGGTGTTTGGTTTGCAATGTAAGAAGTATAATAAAGGGTGTAACTGTCTAAATACCATTTAAACTGGCACTGAGGGCATGCTTGGTAAATTGCTTTTCAGAAAAAAAAACTGCACTCCCTGACCATCCATTCCTAAATCTGTGATATGCCCTCAGTACTGCCTCTTCTATAGTGCTCAATACTGCTCTGGATTAGAATTGTATTAGATAAAACACTGCCCTCCCCACAATTAACTCAGGTGGATTGTCCTATGTGCGTTGTCATATAGTCCCAGAAGAATGAACTCATACTGTTGATAGGGATGCTCAGGACTGAAAAGGAACTGTGGGCAAATGTTGCCAAAAACAGGATTTCTGTTAAAACTGCCTTAAAATGTCTTGGTGACTTGAATGATCAGGCATATTGAAGCATGGTGTTTCAGACATGCAATGCACAGGCAAGAGTTGTTTTTATTCAGATACACATGAGAGGGCTAAATGTTCAGTTCTTACATAGTTTCATAGCAGTTAAAACATTTTATTTCCTTGTCAGCCTTAAAGAAATCAAACCTATTTTTCTTCTTTCTAGGAGAATACTCTATCTATAAAACCACAAACTAATTTGACTACACAGACTATTTCTCCTATGCAAACAGAAGTGTGAAATTGTTGAAACTGGAAAGGAAAAATAAGAAACCACATATGGCTATGCTCTAACACACTGGTGGAGGTTTTGACCTGCAAGAAAGGAATCCTGGAATTTTGAACCATTACCACAAGACCAGGCTAAATTCTTGCAAATGTCCCCTCAGTCTAGTATGTAGATTGAGACACGCTACAGCAAAGACTAGAGTCTTTTTTTTCTCACATCCTCTGGACCTGAGATATTTAGACAATATTTAAAAACTCTTTTAGATTAATATATATCCTAGATGAGAAGTCTTACAGGAAAGAGATCTAGGAGTCTTACAGGCATGCAGTGTTGGACAAAGGTGAAACAATGATAAAACACTGACAGCACAGGATCATGAGGACTGAAAACTAAAGCTATTTAGTACTTGTGTTACCCAAGGGGATGATAGCAGACAGACTAATGATTTTGGAAGACTATTCAAGAATTAAATTTCATTTCTTAGTCTCAGTGCCCAAGAGTAAGGTGTTCCACTTCCTAATGCTGCATGTGTTAAGTCTACTCACTCAGCTTTTAGGAGGTAGTACGGGCATCAAGTGTGCAAACTTTTTTTTATCCAGAGCTATGCTGAAAAGAACATTTCTGAAGCTCTGATAAAACCAAGATTAGCTAGCTTTTAGTCTTTTGATGCTTTTAGTGATTTTCAGAACCTGCACATGAATCAATATTTTTAAAACAGGATTTTAAGATTTGTAGCTATATGTTCTCCACTGCTAAGTGTTGCTAAATAATTTGTATAAAACTGTGAAGGCACTGGGGAACTGTAATCATGCTGAGCCACTGAACATAATTCCTACTGCTGTTCTGTGTAATGTCATTAATTTTGCTCTAGTTTGAAGGGTCTCCTTGGATTGCTCCTGAAAATAGCTTGTATGTTTAAAGCAACTTCAGACTTGTGACAGTGAACCATGCTAATGATTCCTAATGCCTAGTTCAATGACTCTTTTTTTTATTCTTCTGAGGTTGGCAGAATGTCTTTTTTTTTTAATAAAACAACCTTTTTCACTTTCAGAAGATAGAAAGGAGAAAGCTACAAATTTTCATTCGTCTTGATCTATATTGTGAAGAGTTAAACTAGGTTATAGTAGTTTCTGCTTAGGATTTATACATATATATAGACAGTCTGGATCTTTACTTGAACTTTTTTTGAGGTTTTAGAAAATAAATTAATTGCTGTAACCACTTCTAGTAGCTCCCTTTTAGATTTTCTTGTAGTGGAAAAGGTATAAATAAGAGACCTGCTTGATTTAGACCACTGATTTTCAGACTCTAAATGTTTATGAAAGAGAAATCAAAGCATGCCAACTGGGTATTTAAAAACAGTATTATGTTTGAGGAAGAAATTTTTAGAATCCATCCTTGGAAGCAAATTAAATCTCCATATGCTTGTTTTCTGGAGCACTGTCTCTTGAACATGAGACAGGAAAAGAATTGAATTGCCTTGCAGGTTATCTCCCTCAGAAACATGTAGGATTCATGAAAGAGGCAGATACTGTAAGAACTGTAAGAACTGAAAGGCAGAAACTGGATATTTCACCAATATTTGAAAAAAGTATGACAGTCTCATAATGATTTATATGTCTGGATATAGTTGCAAAAATGCTTTCTGTTGGGTCCCTTGTATATTGTGTGTCAGTCTACACCTCAGCCTTTGTCCCATGTACCTGTCATGTTGCCATTCTCTTTTCTCT
>NW_008682127.1:163034-176266 GCF_000695815.1 Acanthisitta chloris
AGCACTTTTTCCTTCAAAGTAAAGTGCTGCACCCTCATCATTTGGAAGTCCTTATGCTGCATGTACAATCTCCTCCAACAAGAGAGTTTAAGTGCTCATAAACTTTACCTGCAAACCTTAGTGTAGTTCAGCTACGGAAATACATGTAGGACTACGTCAAGTCCAGGATCACAAATGGCCTTTTTGTTCATTATCTTTCCTTTCCCTAGTGTATCTCTGGAATTAAAAAGAAACACCCAACCTTGATCACTACAAGCAAAATAGTAAGTAGTGGTGAGAGTCACAAGCCACCACTTTACCCTTTCACACACATTGTTTTGTCTATCTTTGTCTTTGCTCTAGCTTTTCATCAATCATATTATATTTCTACTATAGGATCCTATGTCATAGGCATGGAATACTATTTTTAGTACCAATAATTAGTCATACAGTTAAAAAATATTCTCACTGACCTTATGCTCTTACGTAAAAGTCAGATGTGAGAACTCATGGGATATTCTCCTCTGCTGTTAAATATATGAGGAGGTTATACAGTAGAGATCCACAGCAGATGGAACATCTGCTGCACAGAAAACCTTGGTGAGATCTTCCTACATGAAATAGCATCAGGAGACAAATGGAATCTACAGATTATTTCCCTGTCAAAATTTGACAAGACTTAAATAATCATGTGTTGTACAAAATCAGATTTTTCTAATGCTCATACTTTTTTCCTCCCACAACTTCCTAGTGAAGATTGTTCCAAGATACCAAACCAATTAAAAAACCCCAAATTTAACAAAAATTTATGGAGCTAAAATTATATTGTAATATCCAATTTAATTCTGTCAAATGGCTGAACATTTTTTTCTGAAACAGACAGTGCAAAAATTTAGATTGAATTATAAATAATGAAATTTAAAATATTGTATTAAATATTCCAGCCTTTAGCAAACTTTCATTATGGGTGCAATTAACAAGAATAATGTAGACTTGTCTGAGATTTCTCTTTTGAATTTTTTTTCTTACTGTCATATTGCACTCTATATATTATCTTATTTTGCCTGCTTTACTTAATTTACTGGCAAAATGCATCAATTAATTTTATCTCTAGTGACCAAAATCTAGATTCTTGCTGATTATGTCTGTTTTGCAAGTGAACAAATTATTCACTGATGAATCAGCTAGCCAAAATTAATTCATCTTGAGACATGAATTTCCTTTCTCTACTATCCCACAGGTGAAAGATAAGTGACTTATTCATTGCACAATGCAAATTGTCACAGTATATTTTTGGCTCAGTATGTTCTCAGATTATGCCCACTGGTCTTTCTGTAGTGGTTATAATTTTGTAAGTCTGGGATATCACATCTTTTTGAAGAAAATTGTTGAACTATACTATATTTGGAAGCTGGTGCACTAGTGTCTACAAGAGGAACTATTTCTAGTGATATTTTTTATACTATTTAATTTGAAAATATACTTGCATTTGAGATAGATGGGTTCATTTCCTTTACATATATGGACATTTCTTCCACCCAAGCTCTTATTCAGAGCAGACTGTAGTCCTAGCAGAGTTCTGAAGAGGTCTTATGAAAAAGCATTGATCATAAATATTCTGACAGATTGTTGAGTATGTTAGCTCCTTGGCTCAGAACCAAGTAAACCAAAGACAGTAGGAACTGTGGATGGTGCTTACATGTGGCATACACTCTGTCTTCTGAAGAACCTTCCCCTATGTTCCTTAGACACTACTGACTTTAGATTTTCAAGTACAGATCAACTTAGATTCTCAAGAAGGAAGTCAGTATTGGGACTTTTGTCAATGCACTGCAGTTACTGAAGTAGTATTATTAATTAACTGATGGTTATAACATATTGATTGATTACATAGTTGGATAAACTATGTAATTCAATGGGAAAAAATGGTAAACCAGTTCCCCTTTTTATGGAGATTTTGCAAATTTCATAGTATTGAGATAGAGAAGAAGTGTAGACTGTTGTAGATGTGTCTTTGGGCTAGGCTGGAGAATGTTTCAGCACTAAAACTCTTGAAAGGAAACTTGAAATCTAAGATTTCTATTTTGCTACTCTGCAGAATGCAAATGAAAAATAGTTTTAAAATACCAATTAGAGGAGACAGCTTTCTACATGGTTTTGCAGTTTGTATGATCTGTAAGAGAATCAATCCATTGAATTAATGTGCTCATTAATATTTTCATTGTGTATTGTTCTTCCTGATCAGTAGCTCTAGAAATTGGCAGAATAAAACCCTTGTATCTTCTACTGTGTGACACTGCCTAGCAAATTCTAACTGGAAATATTTCCAGATTTCTGTTCAGAAATGAATGTAGCAGTCAGCAGTTTACATAGGCAGTACAGGATTGTTTTCTATTACAATAAAGAGCACTTTCAACAAACAGAAACTGTGAGAGGCACTCTGTAGTTTTCAGCAGATGCATTTTCTGATAACACATACAGTGGCAAGGTTTATAAAATTCCATATTTTTAAAAGTAGCAGCTGTTGTGCATTCATTTCTTATTGACATCCTGCAATGCTGTAGCAGATAAAGATCTTTCACAGTTTTCATTACCATTAGGATATGCTACTTAATATTACTATTTTGAGATAAATATTTTCCAGGGTTTACTGCCCTTCTTTCTCTGTCGTTTTGGACATGAGAAAGTGAAAAAAAAATAAAATTTGGTCAGATTTCATGAATGCTTTTTCCATAACTGAAAGTTCCTTCTTTGCAGAGAGTTCATCTAAAGTCTCTGGTAGTTAAAAGAGCAATAAAATCCATTCAAAAAATAACAATAACCTCAAAACTCTATCCACGTCTAAACTTGTTATGTGCAATTTTCCAAAAAAAGTTCTCAAAGAAATGAGAAGAAGGAGAGAAAAAAGTTAGTGACTGCAATATTCAATTCCGTGTTTGAAAGCATTTTCCTCATTTCAAACACATCGTTCCTTGAGACTCCATTATTTTGAGGTCTACAGTACTAGAAATATGGTAAAACCACATAACAGAATTAAACCATAACAGCTTTAACTATATTAAGAGCATACTCTTCATCTATTTTACTGTATTCTTGAATACTTCTGCGCCCTTTGTATGATTTGCCCCAGTTGCTTGCTGATTTTTTTAAGGAGTTGGTTTACATTGAAAACTGTTTTACAGGGGAAAGAAAAGAGCACATGTATAGACCAAAGAATTTATTGTTAGCTTAGTTAAAAATTTTAAAATCAATTTGAAAAGCAGCAAACAGTCCAGTTACAATGATCGTAACAATTATAGTACAAATTGGTACAGGAAAATCGATATAATATTAATACTTTTAACACAAAATTCCTTTCTATTATCTATCCTTTTTCACTGAGGCTGTGCTCATCCTCTCAGTGTCCCTCCAGGTCATAAGGCTAATGGAGACATCCTTACCCCAGTCAAGCGGTGCTGGACTGTCAAAATGAGTCATCAGCACTCTGAGTGCTTTCCTGGGAGGAATGCACTGTTGCTGGTGAGGGTTCCCTCATTCTCACTGCTGGGGACTACTTGGGTTTGTTTTTATATTTCCTCACCCCAGCCTGGGCTGCTGTCTTCTGGCTGCTCTCAGCTAAGTGTAAGTGTGGCCCCACAGCTCCCTCATGCTCAGCCTCAAGAGGCTCTTCTCATTTGGGCAATAACCCTCTGGGTTTGCCAGACCCTTCCCAAGGAGGCAGTGGTATGGCGCAAGCTCAGGCAGGGAAAAAAACAGGCACTTGGCCCCTAGGCAGGAGCTAAATCCAGCCCTGCCCAGCTCTGGCCATGGTGAGCCCAGGTGTCCCGGTCCAGTAAGACACAGGAGAGTTTGATCGATTCTCCCAATGTGAATTAAGACACAAACAAGGTCATATACCATCAGCAAGTGAGACTTTATTGATCACACAAGGGGTGAGGGGGGAAAGGGTGATAGGAGAGCTAGAAACAGGTAAGCAAGATTTGAGATGTAAAAGCAGAGAGTCACCACCGTGGATCCAAAGGTGTTCTGACAATCCACAGTCATCTTTCCTTCGGAGGTGGGTGCACACACACAGTTTCTGAACACTGGTCCTTTTTTATAGGGTTCTGCCAGGGCATTGGTTGGTCAGCTCCCCTTGAGTTGCTGGGTCAGCACATATTGATTCCCAGCACATAGTGATTCCCAGCACAGGCACACTAAAGTTTTCTCACAAATGTCCTGGGAAAGTTGTGGTCCGGGTGCAGCTAGAGATTTATAGCGGACAGTGGAGTCCCATTATCTCCTGGGAAAGTTGCTGCAGTTAGAAGTATATGATGGCTTGTTGTTTCCTGTGCTTTTAGTCCAGCTATAGCTAGAGGCATAGGCAGAATTTCCTGTTTCTCGTTCTCCTTCTGTGAGCTCAGCAGGAGCTTGCCACACAACAAGCCGTCAAAGCCAGGCAATGTCCAAAAAAAATTTCATAAAGGTTCCTTACACTAAGCTAACCCTGAGATCAGTGCTCTGCAGAGTCCTGGGCTAGGAGTGAAACAAGCCGTTGTTAGTGTGTTGCACACAGGGTTTAGAAAATACAGATAAATCAACTGATTTCTAATATAAATTGCATAAATATTTCTAATGTATACTGCCTATGAACCCAGCACAACCAAGCTGTAGATAAATTCTGTTAAGCTTTTCTTTTATACGATGTTACTGCAGTTAAGTGATTTTATGTTAAATTTTCTTTTTCTCACAGAAAAAAAAAAAAAAAACAGCTTTTGAATATAGTGAAAACTGTCATAAAACCTCTCTTCTCTCCTTAAAAACGATTGATATGTCAGAATAAAACCCAGAACTTGGAGTTGAAAACTAGTGAAGAAAAAAATTGACTTTGTAAAAGTTATTTTATGTAAAAAAGGAGAAACAGCACAAAAAAAAAGTGCGAAACACAAAAACTTCTCACCAGCATGCTCCAGCAGTTAATTTTGTGACTAAATCTATGATATTGAAAGTAAAAATTTTTTTTTAAAAATGAATCTGTTTCATTATTAAGTTTCATGCATTGTCTTGCTACTAGAATCAATGTCTGCTTTTTACAAGAATGACGTGGAAGAGATTTCCATCCAGTTATTTATTTTCCAGTTTTATTTTCTGTTTATCATTTAAAAGTTCCATCTCCAGTGCTAATTCTCCAACACTGGTTCTTTAGTCAACTTAAGAAATAAATAAAAAAGGCAAAAAAAATAAAAGCCTAAAGCATTAAAATTTGATTGTCAAGAAGTCTTTAGCAGGTAATATTCAGTCTATATTTTCAATCTATATTTTTTACTAGCATGTCATCATATAGAGCTAAATTTTCAAGTTCTCGAAAGCTTTAAAATGGTATGGTTATATCTTAATGTATAAAAGGACAAACAGGGACTGACCTAAGTCATTTGGAAGCCTATAAAATAAATGTCAGTTAATAAATATATGAAAAGTAAATTTCTGTATGGTTATCATACTCACCTGGGCTGAGACTTTGCTTTAAACTTTACCTTGACTGGAAGCAACGTATTAGACAGTCATGCTTATCTCCTGTGTGAGTGCTCAATATATTGTTACAGTGTTTTCTTCTCTCCCTTTCTGGATCAAAACCAATGATTCCATTCTGGAGTTATGATTGCCTACTATGAAAATTTTTGTCATTTAAATTCTGACCATTTCTATTTTGACGTATTTTCATCTAGTCCTGATTATAGTTATACATAAAATATTTTCTACAAACTGGTGAAATTAAAAGGTTAGACTTCTGATGTACCAAAACCTACTGACAGAAGGAAACTCATTGCATTATCAGAGGACATCTACAGTCTCTTTATAGGTGAGTAAAACATGCTGAGGGAGATATCAGAATGGGATTTAGGGAATATTTTGCTGAAGCCCATCTTGCTATTACGATCTAAATTAAACTACAGAATTAAATTGCCACAGGATGAAAGTCAAAAGTACAAATTAAATCAAAGAGCAATTACAGATAACTATGGCTCAAAAGTCCTTTCAGACTTTTAAATGCCAAGTTAAAATTAGAAATTTTAACTAAGGAGATGCCAATACTGCAAGCTGTTGGAAGCTGAGAGAGAGTATGCTGGGCAAAAGAAGAATCTATACACAACTCATTTTTATATTAATTTCCTAAACATATTTCTATTTGCTGCAGTAAGCACGGAATGCTTTATTAGATGGATATTTGTTCTTATTTCACATAACTGTTCCCAAAAGTTACATTTAATTTCCCAAATAATATGTTATTTCCCAAGTAGTAAAAGAATTAGTGCATATACAATAAGATTAGTAACAACAGAAGTAGCTCATGATTGTTCCTGATGTGTTCATGTTACCGGGTCTATTGTTTCAGGTGAAGTGGTGAAGGTTGAAACCCTTTAACTTAGCTGCTTGAAAAAAAGAGAAAAGCAACAGAAATGTAGACTCATCCACGTAAAGCTACACTCATTAATGACTCCCGAAGAAGAAGCCTTAAGAAAAAATGCTTCCATTAAAATTGCTATTTTAAGGAAAATTAATCCATGCTAATACCATTAGAGAAAGCAACTCAGTTTTAATAGCTAGAGCTGATTTTAAACTTCTCTGATCTGTCTGCTGCTTCCTTGTCTGTAGGGTTATAGGAAGTTGAATTCTGAGAAAATATTAGAAGAATTTTAACACAAATTTGAGGTAAAATGAAATAAATGAGGAATTAAAAACATTATCTCTGCTTAGTTAGGATTTTTCAAACTTAGCCTGATTGAGCTCTACAACAAAATCATTCTTAGAAACTCCAATCAATATTATAGAGTAGCCAACAAAGTAAGAAGATTGAAACCTAGTTCACCCAAGCTATGTACAGAAGGCAAAGTTATTAGAAACTCTAACTTGAAATTCAATAAACATAGATAATTTAACAAGTTATGATGTGCTCATCTTTTGGATTTATGTTAAATCCCAATCCAAAACATTTAAAACAATTTAAAAAATTAATTCTAATGGCCAGTATAGCAAGAATATTCAAGCAAAGTAGAATAATGCTCAGGTTCTTGTTTTCTGAAATGCTTCCCAGATATTGAGTTTCTAAATTTTCCTCTATAAATATGAGTTGACAAAAATAAAATTTGCATGAATTAACCATGGAGCTCTGAAGTCTGAAGCTAGTCGGTGGCACTTGGGGAACTGTAAAGCAAACACAAGATGGCTGATGAACAACTCAAAAGACAGGCTATAACACAGCTGGAAAAGTTAGTATAAAATAAAAAAATGTCCTTATTCTGGCCATGGGAAGAACGACATTTTCAGTAGTATTGCTGAGTAGGCAGGAGGGAAGTGTATTTGGCTGGGAGCTATGTTTACAATAAATGGGAGATTATATGGACATCATCATGATTGATTCTTACAGTATGCTGGATCAGCTAAAGGCTCATACTTCTGACATTTCTGATTTGTATACAAGGAAAATGGATTTCTGTTCCCCTATATTAGCTTAAGCATCAATACAAAATATTGCACATTAACAGGAAGTACAGTTCTGCACAACAAGCAGTGTTAAAAATTATTCTACAAGAAATTTAAAACCACTTTTTTTGGCATAGTGTTTGATGTACTCTAATGTACAACTACTATTTCTGTGGGTGTGTACTACATAAATCAATGTGAGATGTGGTAAAACTGCATTTTCATAGCAGATCAGCACAAAGTAGTTTTGCAGCAGGTGCTGGTACAGTTATGACAGAGTGGAGACAGTTGTAGTATTTAATGGTCTCTAAATTTCCATGCTGAATGTGTTTTCATATTGGCCTCAGCAATGCATTATAAGACAGCTTGCTGATGCAGACGTTTTTCTAAAAAAATTGTCATTTGTGTGTCCATACCTAATCCACTAGAGTAAGCTTCCCTATCTTAAATTAAAACAGGACTGTCACCATTTTCTATGTCTCCCAAACAGCTAAAAAATCTAAACTAAATAAGACTGAGTGAGTTAAAATGTTAATTGTTTTTTCTAGGAAATTTACTACATGGAGAGTTAATTATCATTCTGTAGTTCAAGCTGGTATAAGAGATCTGTCTATCTTGATCTGACTATTTAAAGATGAGATTTATTTGCTGTACAGAAAGTATTTTTGTTCAAGCAATATTTCATAGCTGTGTTAATTTTATATATCTATGAGATTAGAATACATTTCAGCCACTATGAATACAGTATAGGTTCAGATAAAATGTGTTTATTTCTCCATGAGTGTAAAAACTTTTCTCAGGAGGTTTTTCTACTTTCTGAATACTGAAGACTATTTTTTTACTTACAATACGTTTGATTTTATATGTGTTAAATATTTTGATATATTCAAATGAAACCACAAATGCGATAGAATGAAGTTTAGCTATGTTCATGGATTGATTATAGATATATACTGTTAAAATTAGTTAATACATTTAAACAATTTTCCTTTGTTACTCTTTATCTCTCAAATGCCATGACTGTCTTAAAGGAGAAAAATACATTAAAAAATCAAATAAACCTATCAATCTCATCATTTCAGAATTACCTTTGGAAGCAACATGTAAGGCAGACAGAGAAATTATTCTGACAATCTCCATATCTCTGAGAGTTGTTTGTAAGAACTGTATTAAACAACCTGATATCAGCTGTGAATCAAAACCATGTAAAAAATTCACACTATTGTTTGGATGAATGCACTAATTTTATCCCTCTGTTTTCACCTTCAGCAAGAAACATAAAAAAATTGGTTTTTTCACATTTATTTACTGGTCTTGATGTTCTGATACCAAAACATGCTTAAAAACCATTAATTAATATGACATATTTAGGCATATCAAAAATCCCATATTCCTTAACATTTCAAGAAGTCAATACAGCCTTTTGCTAGAACATTCATATTTATTAACAAGTGTTAATCTCAAAGTGTGTCTATCTCAAAGTACAGTTGGGAAGACAACTTAGAGATATGGCTTCTGGAAACACAGACTGATTAGGCAAAAGCTAAGAATTTCAGATCTAAAATATATCTTTCATCTCTGTACATGGAAAATGGTTTAGTAGTTCGTCACCTTCTTACAGATGCTACATTCAAATGGCTTTTCATTTTACAGCATCTTTTGCAGCTGAACTTCAGGACCTAAATAACTAAATGTGAAGATCCTAAAGATGCAAAAAGCACTCTAACTGAATTGTCACCATTTTTATTTGGACTTTGAAACATTTGTTCCAGCTCAAGGGTTTGGATAATGAGCAATTGTATTTTCTGTACTGTAATATTGCTCATTCCTGACAAGATTCAGATACGCTTAACTGAGTTAAAATTATGGCACGGTATTTGTTTTACACTTTTGAGTAAGTATAGAAAGAAATCAGCTAGCCAACTTTCACAAGTACTTTTCTTTTTCTCAGTTATCATGTTAAGATAAGGATTATAAAAAGAAATTTACAAAGGAAGTGTTTCCCAGAAAGTCAATAAAATCGTTCTGTATTAGAATCATAGAACAATGAGTTTGGAAAGGACTTCTGGGATCATTTTGTCTAACCATCTACTCAAAACTGAGCTAGTTTCAATGTTAGACCAGGTTGTTCGGGGTCCTGCCCAAGGTTAGAGATATCAGAGCCTCTCTGGGTTGACATTGTGACATGAAAAATGCAGTGTTGCAGTAATAAAGTGCTAATGATAAACAGGGTACATTATGGAAACATACTATATATCATGCTGCAACTTTGGAAGTTTAGAACTCATCTCTTTCCTGCGAAACACAAAATTGTACTGAGAGTATCTGGATGTATTACAAAAAAGTAATTTCTTGGTTATTCTTATTTGATAGTAGAAGATGCAGAGATTCCTGTTCAGCAATATCTTCTAAGTTTTCTCACCCTCATAAAACAGCCAGGTCCTGGAATCATCCTGGAGGTGACATTGACTGTTTTGAAAGAGAAAGCACACTTTTTACTACACTCCAGCTACTTTACTACTTATGAGGAGTAATACTGTTAAAGTGGCTTGGTTTTCCTTCTGTTTCTCGTAGATAGTGAAAAGAATTAATGCCAAATTGTCCTGTTTTGTGTCTTTGTATGTATGTACTGGGACAGGGGCAATAAAAAAGCAAGGCAGAAACATCTGGGTAGATGAGTATTCCCTTCAGGTCAAACAGGGGTTCTGCCCCTTTTTCTAAATATTATTTTTCTTTTCATTCAGTCAAAATATGAAATTCTTACAGACTTAGCTGGTCCTAGCATCAGTTAGATAATAGGTTTGCTGCCAAAAATATATTTTAAAAAAACTCCAAACAAATCAAACTTCTTGTCTGTTACTCTTTTGAACTAAGATTCTTACTTGATTGGCTATACAGTGGTTCAAAGAGGATGTGCTGACCAAAGATACCTGTTTTCCCTTTTGTGTTTATTTTGCTGTGGGAAATTTGTTTTGGTTTATATTATTTGTCTGATCTGTGGAAAAGTTGCATTTAATCACCTCAGACTAAGAAAATTGTAAGATGGTTCATGTGACCCCATTACTAGATAATATAAGTAATAGATAATGACTACAAGATAATGTTCAGGGAAGGGTCAGGCAAGTTGTATTCTATGGGAAGAATGGTATCTATCACTTTCTATTATTTCTCTACATCCCCTACAGAACAGGCATACAATTCTCTTAAACAAACTCCCACTATTTAGAAGTTCATTTTTCCCTCTATTGTCTTTCTTAGGAAAGTAGAAGTTTAAATTAGACTTCCTCTCACACCTCCCATCCACTTTAGATTATTAAAATTTTAATTAATAATAAAGTTAAGCTCAAAAATTGACACAGTGTATTATTTGGTGCACTTTATGAACTACTAAGTAATGTTAGAGACTAGAAAGTTATCAGGATAAAGGCACAATGCCAAGAATGGGAGAAATATAAATTATTGAGCTGAGAAAGCTTTTGCAGTTAACATAAAATGGACTTGCCCTACAATGTGACTGCTGGAAGAACAAACTATGATCTGTGTGGTAAAAGGCTGCCTTTCTTTTTCAGGTTTGCCTTTAATTCCCTCTGTTAAAACAGTGTAAACATGTGGCATTCAGCAGAGTGCTGTCCCGCTTACTAAAGACAAGGCTTATTTTTCTAAAATTGTCCCTGGCTACTACTACATATTATGCTTATTTTCAGTATTTTATATATTACTAGATGATTTTCAATTTTCAGATGTTAGATAGTACCTGAGTCTATAAAATTAGCATACAGTAGTAGTAAAGTGATACATTATAGAACCACAGTGGGTCATTCTCTGGCTTGTTTCAACGTAGTAGTAGTGTAGTACAGCACTGCGGAGTTCAGTTAGCTAAGAAAAATGGAAGCTATCTTTGCACCAGAAATAACCCTCATAAGAAACAGAAAGGTAGGATGGATATTTTAGGCAGATGGCAAATCTTCTCCTAGCAATGTGGTTCTGATTTTAGAAGTTATATATACAAAACTCCTGTCATAATTATTATTTTTCAAAATATTTATTTTAAAAATCTATCTCTCATAAGTTGTCTGGGTTTTGGCATTAGCCAGGGACTTTACTAATTATCAGAGCATGCACTGACTGATGTAGTTTCCTGAAAAAATATTTCAGAACATGAAAATTCAGATCTGAGTTTCGAATAACATGCAATTTCTTTGTAATGAAGTAAGCCAGACTGTGAAGAAACATTGCAAATTACTTGTCTTCTGTATCAAGGTAGCTGGAAAATAAATTACTAGTAAATTCAATACTTTTTGGAAATGAAAATCCCCAGGTGGCCACCAACTACACATAGTGCTCCTGAATCTGCTAATCTGCAGTAGCTGCTACAAAAACATTTGAGGTTGAGCCTTGGTACAATCATGGTAAAATGGGATTGTTAAAACATCTGCAACTATGTGGGAACTGATAAGTGGAATATATACTTGAGAATGCAATGAGAGTTGACACCTATTTGTGACATGACTGTATCACAGATTGCCTGCAGCATGATAGCATCACTATTTCTAGCAGGCAAAGATGTATTTGCCGAAGGTGAAAATGTCATTTAAGCAGTTGATACCTTTCAAATAGTCTAAGCTAAATGCTTGTACAGTTCTTGCCTTTTCAGAATAAATATACACAAATTGAAATTCTGGATAAAGAAATAATGCCTCTGTGGTTATTAAGTCAAGCTAGACGATATATTTGCAACAACACACATGGTCATCTGTAGAGAAATTTGATTTGCTGTGGCAAAGATTAATAATCAAATATTGCTGCAAGTCTGTGTATAATAATTTGACATCTTAGTTTATGTATCTAATAAATAAAATCCATGGAACTGGTTTAAAAGCATCTTTACATGTAGGCAGGATCAAAACCAGTCATATCCTATTTTACAATACCAAAAAAAGAGAAATCACTAACTTTGTCTCATGTGAGGTAAAGGAGTATATGGTCACAGCTGACACTGGAAAGGAAGTTTGTGCACAAGAAATATATTCTGACATATATTCAAATGTTATTTTTATTTACGTAAGGAATTATATTTAAGAGTGCATAAACTGACTCTTCCATTCAGTGATATTTTTTAAGACTAAAATGAGGTGTTCACTAGCTATCATATCATCAGCTTCCTGCTTTGCTGCTCTATCCTCAGATCAGCAGTTTCTTAACAGAATGGCTTCTTACATTCATAGAGATGTGTTAAATCAACTAATCGAAACTTCTATTATCTCTTTTTGGTTTTTTTTCTCAGATTTTCCACTTTTCATTGTTACATTTTTCCCTACTCTCTCTCCATAGCAACACATCTTTCTTCATCACTATGCACTTTCTTTTCTTCCCTTTTCTGCATTGTTACCTTTTTGCTTTTCTCCTCCTCAAGCTTGTCACATTTTTACATTCTCTTGTGGTCTCACTCAGTCTGCTCCTGCCTCCCAAGTATATTTCCCTCTCTCTTTTGCCCTTCTCTCTCACACAGTAGTTAGTGTACCTTACTTAGAAATATGAACTCTTAAAAATGTTGATGTTTTTTGTCCAAAGGTGAACTCTTCCTGCTCGTGTGATAAATACTTGCACCTTCATGCCCTCAACAGAGATATCCTTGAAATGCAGTGTAGTTATGTGTTATTTAGGTATTGCATTGAATTCCAATATAGTCAATCAATTTTTCACTTACAAGTTTGAGAATTACAACTTGTAATGACTTCAGTTCTATTCTTAGCACTCTTTTCCCTACTGTTGGCATTGCTGCTTCTGTCAGC
>NW_008682127.1:176382-197277 GCF_000695815.1 Acanthisitta chloris
CAGTGTTTCACAACTGCTTTAAGAATATTATTATCTATTCTCCAACGTTCATTTTTGTTTAATTAGCTTATCAAAAGTCCACAGTATGATTTTAGGAAATGGTGTTAGATGTTAGGAAAATCTTCTTCACTGTTAGGGTGGTCAGGCACTGGAATAGATTGCCCAGGGAGGTGGCAAAGTCACCATCCCTGGAAGTGTTTAAGAGGCATCTGGATCTGATGCTGGAGGATATGGTTCAGGGCTTAGAGCAGAGTGGCAGGTTAATGGTTGGACTTGATGACCTAAGAGGTCTCCTTCAGCCTTGATGATTCTATGAAGTCATATTTGTTATGAAACAGCGTAGCAACAGCCCTCTTTTACAGTATCAATGTTAAAACTTTTTCAAAGTTCCTAAAGGGCCAAGAGGGAATTTTTCCCTCTGCTGCTGTAATCACCTGGGGTTTACACAGTTCACAGCAAAGCAGGTCTAGAATTTTTTCTGCCTTGATTAGTTTTCACAGAACAATATATAGGTTATGATTTATAGAAGAAGGGGGAAGAAAATACATTATAGCCACAAAGACTTCCTGAATAAAGGCACATTTTCCCACATGCAACCAAAGTATGATCAACACTTTAGCACTGTGTAGTCCTGACTTCTCAGGCTGAGGCTGCCTATTCCCTGTTTCAGATTCCAGTATGGAGTTGTGAGCAAGTATAGGGCTTACTTATCGACAGTCCTTGCAAACTGTCAAATTTAATAACACAGACAATGGTAGCCAAATTGTTATACTGAGTCCCATGTGAAGAAGTAATAATAAGCAGTGTTATTTAATGTTATTCAATAGGGAATGATTTCTAGCTGGAAACCAGAGCAGCAGCTTTCATTTAGGTTCTTATTCTTGTCAATGACACAGGTAGTGATGCCTACAGGTTTGTCTGATATTTTTCCATTGCGAAACTCTGTTTTCAGTTCCTTAAAATTTTGTTAAGCTTCAAGTATATGACCTGCTTAGACTACTTTATTATTTATTTATTATTTTGTAAGATTCTTCCTGTACCTGGTATATAGCCACTTGGAAGCTCATCCAGAAGCTGTTCTCTCACAAGTCAAGATGTTGGCATTATTTACACAGGTTCCATGAACTCGCAATGGGAAGTAACAGTGGTGAGAAGTGTGCTGTGAATGTATGAAGTGCTATAAAGTATAAGTACTTTGAGAATCCTGGGCTCCAGGAAAGTACTGAGAAAAGTAATACACAGGTGCTTGCCAATAAATAAGAACTGAAAAAGCCATTTAGGAAACAAATAATTCTGCACTGGATATAGTATCTGGCTGATAGATTCTGGATAATGATAACATTATTTAATAAGTAGCTCTTCCCTTTGTTACCCAAAGTACTTACGTGTCATTCATCTGCAAGGAAGAGACATTTTGGAAGTATGGGGATGAAGGTCTGAGAGTATGATCTCAGGTCTTGGACTGAGAAGAGAAGGAACAGTACTTTGCAATCACACAGATGTGCTCCACCAAGTAAGACAGAATATGCATTTGTCAGTTCATTTTAGCAAAGTGCTGCAGTTTCTCTGTATATCTCTTCTCACTATATGCAAACAGTTGTTTTTTTCTTTTTTGTGTGTGCATATTTTAATGTATTCTTTTTAATGTATTAATATACCATTGAAAATCCATTAGGTGCTTTATAAGAGAAATGGCCATCCCTGACAAATAAAGTAAAACATGAAAGGTTTGACTCATTATAAGACAAAAATATATCAAAAAACCCTAAAATCTGCAGCATGATCAGGAGAGTGTCAAGCACTTTTCTTACTACTTAAGTACTTATGATTGTATGATTATTCTAAAACTCATGAATACTACCTTGTTTAATACTGTTTTGTTATGTAAGCTATGTATAAAGCAGAGATTATTTATGCTCTACGGTAGAGCTGCAATAGAAAAGTCTCAAGGAAAGATCTTTGACTTTGGGATTTCTCTTGCATTTGAACTAAAAAGCCTTGATTTTACAGGAACATCCTCTTGCTTTCTCTTTGAGAAATTTCGGTTTAGAAAAGTACAACTGAAATTCCTGAACTGAGAGAACTTTTAGTTATTGTATTTGATATATTCACTGCTCAGAAATGAACTTTTTTTTCACCACATTATGTATTTTTTTTCCCTTTGATCACTCCTCACTTTGTCTCTGAAACATGTTTGAGCAGAGGTTTTGCAAGCTATTGCCAGATTCATTTTTGCAATAAAGGCTTCCCATATGCCTACACTCTATTTTAAGGAAATTCTTGGAATTCAGGAGACTGTTTTACTCCTCTGTTTGAGATGGAAAATACTTTTATCTTACAAATTACACAGACACTTTAGTTTATTCACCAAAGTAAAAAGAAGAAAACATGCATGTCAGCTCTTCCTTTTTAAAAAGCTAGCTGTTGAACATTTCTCAAACTTTGTCACAAGCTATTTAGCAATATATTGTTGCTAATTTCTTTGTAATGCACTTGGCCATGTAAGAAAACTTTATCAAGAACAAAAAAAAAAATCTATTCACAGAATTGCTTGTCTCTTTATTCAGATTCTTATACTTTAAGTAATACTTTTATATCATTTAAAGTAGATGTGACCTTAGTCATATCCTTACATTTTTATTTACTTCATATGCAGACCTTTTATGGAGATAGACATAAACTTAAATGAGACCAAACCTTTTTCTTTTTTCTCCTTCTGTCATACGTTCCTCTTATTCTCTTTTCACTACACTTGGGGATCTGGAATGGATGAAGCTGTCTCTAGGGCAGGAATTGGTCATGTGTTCTAAGCTGTTATGTTCATGTTTTATTGCCTGTTATCTAACTCATCTTTTGCTTTTGCTTTCTGCACAAAATCCTGCCCAAAGCTTGCTGTGGTACAAAATGTTAAAGCAACAAGATGACAGTAAAGAAAGAGAGGGGAATATAATAAAGAAAAATATGTGCCTTTTTTTCCTGTCTAATAAAGAAATGTAGCCTATTAGTGAAGCAAGCCATTTCTTATTTTCTGTAGGTAATTAATTCTGGCAACTATTTTACTATTATATGGTCTTTCTGCTGTGAAAATACATCTTCATCAAGTGTAGTGGGCAGCAGTGTACAATTCCAAGCAAAACTTGGTTTTGAAGATAGATAACTATTGCAGCTCCATATCTAAACATGCCATTTTCTTTCAGTGCCTGCATGCATTTTATGCTCCTACCCCGCTTAGAAAATGGAATTTTGATAGGACTGTATCATCCACACTACCTTCCTGCATCTGTATATTGCAAAAGGCATGAAATGGAACTCGTCGCTCTATCATTGATTTGTTGCCAGCATAATCTGTTTTATTCAAGTCACAGTCCAACAGTTTCTCCACCACCACGTTATTTCACAATTTCTCTTCCCTAAAACTGACCATGCATTATGAACGAGTCAGATGTGTTCATTCGGCTTTGATTTTTATACCTCTTTTAAATCAATACCTCAGTGATTGATCTTCTAAAATTTAAGAGTCAGTGGACTGTATAACTGAAATGGCAAAGAAGGTAGGTGGAGGATTTTCAGTCTTGATTGAAATGAACACCAGGTGCTATATTGTGATTTTAATGATCACAGACACAAATTAAACATGCTGCAGTATCGTTTGTTACCATACCTGCTCTCTTTATTTAAACAATGCATTGGGCCATTCTCACTTATCCGTCAGATTAGGGGCTACCAGGCAACAGAGGGTATAAACACCTATTTAAACTGTCTTTTTTCCAGTAAGTCCGTTTCAGTTAGAAATGCAGCAATCCTTTTCTTAAGCTGTTTTGTTGAATTGATTACTTGTGTATTTCAGCCAATGGTACTTAAACTTATTGGTGATTACAGCAGAACAAACCAATGTTCTCCCAGTCCAACATTCTGTCTAGCAATAGTTAGCACCAGATGCTGCAGAGGGAGGGGAAATTCTTACAGTTGAGCAGCAGCAGAATATGAGGGAAGTGGGAAATTCCTAACCTTGAAATTATTACTTAATAACTTGAGAAGTAGTAATCTGTGTAGACTTCCTGAGCAGCTACACAAATAGATACATCATTTCGTTTCCACAGATGTGTTATGTAGCTCATTTGAAGTTTGTGGCAAATATTTGTCACTGTATCTGATTCAGAATACATTATTTATATGTGTAATTTTTTTGGTATCATAATTAGCAGGAGAGAGCTAGAAACACATAGCTGGAATTCTACATCTCTTGTTGTGTTAATTATACACACTGCAGCTTTTCTTATTCTGCTGTAAAAAGAAACACTTTTTCCAGACTATTTAAAATAGTCCTTTATAAGTCTTCTGTCAAAAAGAAAATTTCTGCATGCTTAATGCTCTAATCATTATAGCAGTGTACTTGAAAGCACTGAGATATATTCTGTTTCTAACACTGAGCTGAATTTTAAAAGTTGAATTAAATAATTGAAGTAAGGTATATGAGGGTTCCTCATGATGATATTATTTGAAAGTACCTGATTATGTTCTTTCTTAGTAAATTGTTAACTCTGTTATTTCTTTTCTAGCTCAATCTCTATCCCAGGAATCTAGGGTGGGATGCAATTTATGCAGTTGTAGACCTCAGAATTTTAGATATTTTTCCTCAGTTTTGCATCTAAATTCTTTCAATAATAAGTTGAGAGAACCAGAATTTAGTGATTGACTCCTTTATTTCAAAGAGAAAATGTAGTAATTGTCTATAAAGTGTGCCTGTATTAAACTAAATCATCTTATCGAAAGTATTGCATTTAATTATTGAAATTATTCAACTGATTTCAGTTACACCACAGTTTGTTGAAAGGAAGAGAACTAGAAACATAATTTCTGCTGCCATATTAAGGGAACGGATGTTTCTTTTATGGAGAACAAAACAGTCCTCAAAAAAATTGGTAGTTTAAAAGCAAATGAAGAAAAGACCAAAAACTGTGAGTTATGGAATAAAATACTTTTGTATTATGCATAATAGAGTATTTCTTTTGCTGTATCTCTAACTACAATGTAAAGCAGAAATCAACAGCCACAGCACTGTGTCAAACCAGAGTACTTTAGTTGTTCTACATGTGGGACAGACTTATCCTCAGTCAGTTTCAATATTCCTGTGTATTCATGTCCCACAGTTTACACAAAAGCACTTAGCTGGGAAAGATTTGACAAGTTCTGGGGTCTTTCCTCCACTGAGAAAAATGTGGCTAAGAAAGAGGGAATGATAGCTGGACTTGAATAGAACAGAAGAATTCAGAAATGTTAGTTGAATCTGGTTTAATAAGAAAAAATAGTACTTGATTTTGTACTTCAAATAACTCAATTTTAAGTAGAGGAAACCGGCGAAATGAATATGCATGCTCCATTTACCCTTTCAGGACACTGGAAAGAAAATGCAACCACATGTTTATCTTCTTGGCAATGTCTAGCTGGGTTATTTGAGTTTTTTGGTGATATAGTGGTTTTAAGTTGGGCAGACTATGAAATGACATCTTTTCTGACAGCACTTCTTTAGGACTGCAAACATATTCCGAGATTTAGATCCATGTTTAGGCAACAATTTCATAATTTTCCCAGAATAGCGCATGACTATCGAGACAGTGATTTAGAAGTTTACAGTAATCCAGGTACTCTGAATTCTAATATCACAACTGAAAAATATCATTGAAAGAAATGTCATTTTCAGTTGCTTGGGAAGTAGCAGAACAAGTATTCATCAGCAAGTTGGCTTAGTCTTCATGGAATAACTAATGTGCAATAAAAAGCAGAAGACAAGGAGAAAATTAATTTTGACTGTAGGTCGCCATGACTTTTTATCATTTCTGTTACTTCTTTTTTTCATATCTGAAATATGAAGGAAATGTGACTATGAGAAACCCTGATACCTTTTCATTAACACAAGTACTGAAAATCTGTTGGGACTTGTGTATGCCTGCTTGGATATCTTGCAAGAAGAAAAATTGTGATAAAACATATACATTAGGGAATTCAAACAAAGGCTAAAAGATCTACCAGAGGTAACTGAATGCCACACAGAGGAGAGTATAATTTTCCTTTTATACAGCAGTATAATCATGTAAATAAATGTTAAATCATATGATTAGTTTTAACTGCTCTAGTTGGAGTCCTTAAATATTCTTTAGTTGTAAAGCTATTGGTCCTGGGTCAATGGGTATGAATGAACAGAATTCCTGTGTATTTTCCTGAAAATGTAACCACAACATATGCACTGCTGAGAGTTCCTCCTTTGCCTCTGATCATATTTCTTTTATGCTTGCTCTGTCCAGAGGGCATACTAGATTTGGAGACACTATGAAGAACTTACATGGAGCCACTTGCATTCTAACACCTATGTACTGGATGCTTCATATTGTGTCTATCCCGATAGGAGGCCATCCTGATCTGATGGTCTCCTCTTGACATGGGGTCTGGGTAAGCTCATATGATGGAAATCAAATGGCCATCTGTACTGTCTACAAGGTGCAATTTAGTACTCGGCAGCAGCAATTAATCTTCTGTAATGGAAAATTGGTATCTTGATAAAGTTCTGAGAGCTGATATTCACATCCAATTATGAGACACTGAGAAAATCCACACTATTGAGTAGTTTTGTCCACTAGTATTCTTCTACATGTTGTGTGACTGCAATAAACTGTTCAGTCTGACCTGGCATAAGCTATTGCTTTTAACCAATGGGGCTTTTCCTTAATCACAATATTTTAAATATAATTCCATAAAAAGAGGTCTAAATAATATTCAGCTAGTTTTTTAAACAAAATTTTAAAGGTGAAATATTGAAATATGAATTTGAACTGCTTTATATGACATGAGAGTTGACAACTCTAAAAAACTTTTCAATTGCAGTACCAAAGCTTATTTGCTGTTTTGCATTTACTAGAAATAATCTCATGAACCATTGTGGTGTTCATATATACTACAATATAAAAAGAAATAAGGAATTTTTAATAATATAAGTCAGCATGAGCTGAACACATTTTTGATTCCTATTTGTGTTCAGAAATATTCATCTGAGACACTTTGTTCTAAAAAACTTTTTTTTTTCCCTTGGAATTTTGTTTTCAGTAAAACATTCTATTAAATAATGCTTTCTAAGTATTTTCTTTCAAAATTAATATTCAGGTGGGTTTGTGTGCTGTGATTTATAAACCTTGGAAGAAAAGAAATCCAGACGTTCTCCACAGCTGAAGACCTTGTTAACAGGTATCCCACAGTTTCTATTTAGTCCATTTAATGGCTCTACTGCAAGAATAATTTGTTGATTACCAGGTGTTGGCAAAACTTGCTGTATCTGATAATGTGATGAATATTGCATTCTAAAGGCTTGATTCATCATTGTGTTTTTCGAGTGCCATCTGGATGTCTAGTGTCTGAAAACCCTGCTGATAGAAAGCCATGTTTTGAAAGTTCTCAAACTTACTAAATTTAACTGGTCCTGTCCCAGTGAAACACTCTGTGAAGCAGAGCTTCTTTATAATTCAAGAGAGCCTTCTACACAGCTGTTTTTACATCTACATAACCTCATTTAATAATTTTACATTAAAATTTGGCAATGTAAGTTTTTTGTACAATTTTTTAATGTTTTCATGTGCTGGATCAATCTATGCATAAAGATGGGAAGGTGCACACAAATTCCCCTGCCCAATTCTTTCACCATGCAGCTTTCTAATACACAGGGCTCCTAGCAGCCTGTTCATTATGTTTTACACAACAGAAATTTCTGTATATGGCAAATTAGATAATAAAGGAATTAGTGCCTTTTAGAAAACAATGTGATCACCATTTCATTAATAGCATAAGTAGATTCTATATCTTTGTTTATACTGCTGAAAAGAAATACATTGGATTACTGCTTGTACTGCAAAGAAATAAAACCTGTTCTGTGCTTAAGCTGGAAGTGTTCCCATCAGTTACCTGAGGCAGCCACCCAGCACATGAGTTCCTTCCTTAGATGGATAAATGCTTTACAGGTAGAATATTTTCAACAAGAGATACAGTTCACACAATACAATTTAGAAGTACTGAGATTGCCTATATCAGCAGCTCCTGAGATTTTAAACGCACTAGATTTCCTATGTACTCCAGGTAAGGCATGACTGCAGACCAGGTGATTTACAAGGATAAATGTAACAGCACATATAGTTTTGTCAAGGTGAGATTTGAGACAGAGGGTAGAAGCTGACCTTACAATTCCCATTCAAGAAATTAATCCTTGAATATGTTCATGCATCAAAGTGAGAGGTTTTGGTCCAGCAGCAAAGCAAAGCCTTTTGAAAGGAGCATGGTGTTTTGAAAACCTATTCAGAAATGCAGAATTATCTTATTAGCATAAGACTTGTTAAAAGCTAGACACATCTGATCTTTTTTGAGGATGGTACCACTATTCCTAAATATGTTTAGATACATACCACCCATAAATCTCATAAGACAGTGCGTTTTCTTTAGTTAGGTTTCTGAAGGTCCTGCCTTCAGAAGTACAGCTATCTTTGTGGAACGTTTACGCAAATAAGATGAAATGCTCAGCTCCAACTGTGCAAGGTTTTTCTGTTTTTGGCTGGAATAGAGTTAATTTTGCCCATAGGAGCTCATAAGCTGCTATGTTTTGGATCTGTGATAATAGTCCAGTCTATCTTTGGATTTAGCCTGTTTGTCATTTAAGATATAGCCTGTTTGACATTTAATGATTTTCAACGTTTAACTGTGATGCTAAGATCTCCCAAAGCATTGAACAGGAGAAATTCAATCTCATTTGTAGTGCTGTATGTGCCACTCTTTTGCTAAGCACTTCTAGGTCTATCTATGGCCTTTAATCATTTTATCTCCCAGTTCCACCCATTGAAAAAAAATATTTAGACAGCTTTGAAATTATTTTTTTCAAGTTTTGTTTAGGTTGGATATTAGGAAGAGATTTTTTACAGAGAGAGTGATCAGGCATTGGAATGGGCTACCCAGGGAGGTGGTGGATTCACCATCCCTGGAGGTTTTCAAGATGAGACTGGATGTGGCACTTAGTGCCATGGTCTAGTGATGACGGTAGGGTTGGACTCGATGATCTTTGAGGTCTCTTCCAACCGGGTTGATTCTATGATTCTATGATTGCTTTTCTTTAAGCAAAATACATTGCAATATTAGCACTGACTCCACATTTTAATGTACATAAAATAAATAATAAGATCTGCTCTGTTGGTAATAGCTAAAAGAAGGAAGAAACAGTGGAAGAGAGGAACCAAAGCAAAGCTCACATGACCCTGATCAGAATTCTATAATGATAAAATGAATATATATGTATTTAAAAGAATATTCCAGGCTGCACTAGGATAAATCTTTCAGTGCTAGTCAATACTGTTGTAGTTAAAAGGAGCTACACACCCTCCCTCAGTAGGTGTGAAAGTCCACTAGTAATAAGTAAGTCTCCACTCAGATTTTAGAACATGTTTTCAGGGATATATACAGATACCTAAAGAAGTATATCAATGACTAATGTTTTAAGCAAAATTTCCTAAGCAAGTTAGGTAACTTAATCTCATTTAAAAATTTGAAACACAATTAGTAGTGTTATAAAGGTCTTCATCATTCTTAATGTTTACCAGCATTTCACAATTAATGCAGTTTGCCTTCTCCCAATTTTTCCTGAAAATTTGTTATTTTATTTTGTTAATTGTTTATAACAATTTTTGATTGCTGTAAATAATTTAAAATAACCTGTTTATTTTCTTAAACCTATTTGCTTTATATAATAAAAATTATAATAATGAAAGTTATTTTCTTATGAAAGATTTGCAGAAAATGGGTTTTCTGTGAGTATTTCTGCAGCCTGGGGATCACAAGTTAGATTTGGTATGACAAGAGGCACCATCAGATGAATCACATAAGGGAAATGGACATCAAAATGTTAGATTAAGATGTCCATTTCAGACTCAAGGAGAAAAAATTGTTTTGGTGGCGTGAGAGTCCATAAGATATATGTGAATCTCAACCTTCTATCTATGAAATAATAAAAAGTCACTGTATTTTCTTACTTGTGTACAATCCTGAGTGAGGTATTAATAGTTCTTATCATTCCCATGTCCTGTCTGGCATCTTAATCAAAATCACAATGTCCTGTACTTCAGGTTGATTTTCTTCTTGATGCTGTTTTTCAGTAAAGGGATTGAAAAGGGAATAGAATAAGTCAATAAATTCTGCATATCAATAAGGCAAAGAAGAAAGCACATGATGTATTACTCCTCTGTACATAAATGAAGCTGGCTGTGCTGCTTCTACATTTCTTTGAAATCCCCATAACTACATGGTGGGAGAGCTGTTTGAATCCAGGTTTCCAGTAATACAAGGAAAAATACCACTCCAACAAGTTCATTAAACTGACTCAGGAGAAGTATTTTCTTACTTAAGGCACTTGAGAAATCACTCAACATTATTTCAAATTTTTAAAAAATATGTTCTTAAGGCAAGAAACATGTCTGTAAGCTATTGATTTCCTTGCATTCTTCTAAACTTTTCCTGTTTATCTGGGTGACGTGTTGACCTGGAATCAGAAAGTGCAGTTCAGTTGAGACAGATTTTCTGATTTCTCCCATTGTGATTCTTCCAAGCAAGCTGCCAATGTAATATCACTAAAGAATTTCATTCTCTTGTGTTAACCCTTCCTCTACAGTCCTACTAGAAAGTTTCATGCCAAATATAAACCTCTTGCATCTAAACTGACCCCGGGCAATTCCATAACCAAAGAGACATTTACTTTGCCTTCTTTCCTGATCATGATTTAGTGGTTTGTTGTGGGGGTGCTGTGTTGGGTTGGTTTTTTTCTTTTTCACTAAATCTTATTATTGAAATGTTTCACTGTCTACATTCTATGATTCTACTGCAACTACTTCTCTCTTGGCTATGTAGGACCTGATGTTTAGAAAATCCCAAGAGCAGGTGGTCCAAATTTCTTACAGTTCTCTTGAACATAAATGCTATGACTGTCAAGTAAATAGTCTGACTATGATGCTTAACCATTATTATTCTGTACCTCATTATCTGTTCATACCATTCATACTACTTACTTCTATTTGTCTTTCCTTCTTGGTGCTTCAATGCAAGTAATTGCATATTATAGTGAGGCCCCCAGCTGATTCTTCAGTTCCTTTGAATTACTATTACTAAATTACTATTTTGGATTTTTATATCCAATTTTTGTCATAATCTTCTTCTGGCACGGTAACCCATATTACTCTGCTACTTAAAAGTAGCAGGTGAGCCGGATTTGTGTATAATCTCTCCTGCTTATCTCAGCAGCTCCCTTTTAGTCCATGCTTGTGAGGGTGAGCAGAAGCCAATGAACATACTAAATCCCCTCTACTACCACCAAATGTAGCTTCACCTTCCTGTGATGAACTTGTGAAATTAAAGTCCAGTTGAGAGAAATTGCAAGAATTTCCCTGGGAATACTATTTAAAACAATGTTTGATAATAACAACAAATATATTTAGAACAAGAGCAGACAAATTTAAAATGTTTGCAGGACCAGCCTGCTGAGAGCTCAGTAAGACTACAGATAACAAAAATTAAACTCTGGTCAAGGAATCTGCTGAGCAATGTGGGCCTATGTTCAAGAAAGGAGTATTGCTGAGGCAAAATGAAAGACTATTTTTCAGAATAGTGTTGCATCATTTGCTTGTGTTTGTGACACATTTGGCACCCACAGATTCCAGAATAAAATCCTTGTTGTGGAAGTACTAAATTCTAATCTAGTAGATGCCAAACTCCTTTGTGTCTTGCATCTAGGTTTCTTTGGATGGCAATCACTGCTGTGTACTTTATTGGCAGAGCAGAGTGCCGTAGCTCAGCATCACATGCTTGAAGGATCTCTTTTGGATTCCTGCCACTAAAGCTTATCATGAACACAGGAAACCTGCTGAGGCCCACACCACAAGTGGAATACAAAATTGGCAGCAACTTATGCTCTTTCACAGCTATCTGATAAAACGTTAATGTGACTTTTACCTTGCTCTGTGAATTGAAACTCTGACTGTCATCTTTCACTGCAGATGAAACAATGGAATAAGAGATTACAGTATTGTGTATATGCCAGCTGGTAGGACTTGGACATCAAAGGACACATCACATAGCTGAAAACCACCTCCACAATCACGCTGCTTCTCAAAACATCATCTACCAAAGCCTCTTTTCATGTTCAGACTGAGATACAAACCAGTGTGCCTCGTAATTTTGTGCCAGAGTTGGTATTTCATTACTGAGTCAAACGAAGGGAGCAGAAAAGGTTTTGTGGTATGAACTTCTTCAGAAATGCTACCTATCTTTAACTTTTGCCTTTCACAGGCTTTGGAGGCTTATTAGTGAAGTATATCTGCTATGTCAGAGTTAAAAAATAAAAAGTGCAGAAATCTACATCTTGACAAATATATTTTTACATTCATTTTTCCCCTAAAATCATGACAATGAATCATAGAATCATAGAATCAGCTGGGTTGGAAGAGACCTTAAAGATCATCGAGTCCAACTCTACCATCATTACTAGACCATGGCACTAAGTGTCATATCCAGTCTCATCTTGAAAACCTCCAGGGAGGGTGTATCCACCACCTCCCTGGGCAGCCCATTCCAATGCCTGACTCTCTCTGCAAAAAATCTCTTCCTAATACCCAACCTAAACCTCCCCTGGCAGGGCTTGAGTCTACACCCTCTTGTGCTGCTGCTGGTCGCCTGGGAGAAGAGACCAAACCCCACTGCGCTACAACCTCCATTCAGGCAGTTGTAGAAGGTGATAAGGTCTCCCCTGAGCCTCCTCTTCTCCAGCCTAAACAATCCCAACTCTCTTTGCCTCTCCTCATAGCACTTGTGCTTGAGTCCCTTCACCAGCCTTGTTGCTCTTCTCTGGACCTGCTCCAGCAAATCAATATCCTTCCTGAACTGAGGGGCCCGGAACTGCACACAGTACTCAAGGTGTGGCCTCACCAGCACCGACTCCAGGGGCAGAATCACCTCCCTGGTCCTGCTGACCACATTGTTCCTGATCCGGGCCAGGATGCCATTGGCCTTCTTGGCCACCTGAGCACACTGCTGGCTCATGTTCAGCTTTCTGTCTATCCAAACTCCCAGGTCCCTTTCTGCCTGGCTGCTCTCCAGCCACTCTGTCCCCAGCCTGTAGAGCTGCATGTTTATGTTGAAAGGAAATTTTAATGCAAAAAATGATAATAAAAAACACTCATAATTTTGCCATTGTGTTCAGATATGGTATCTTTAACTTCATAATGGACCCCTTTTGTGTTTGTTGTTTGGGGATTTTTTTTTACATTAGACTCTTTCCTTGGTAAATACATACAATGAATTCTGTTTTCTTCATGGGTCACTGCTAATCAATACCCTTTTTATCCTCTTAATTAATTTCTTGCCTTATGTACAGCACAACCTCTAAGTACTGAACTGAATAAAAATTGGACATTTTCTTATGCACCTTGCTGGGACAGTCATTATCATATTGCAGAGATAATAGTTTATTTACTTATGTGCCTCACATGAAGGCATGCAGGCTTGGTATCACCATTGGAACATAGAATATTCAAGAATGGAGACTAAGCACCGAATTGTTAAAAGTCTTCATTGGGCTTCCAATTCCAGGTGTTCCCATCATTTATCCCTAAATCTCTCTGAATCTTCATGATATCCATAGTTTTATAACTCATATTACCACTCACTTCAGTTACAAGAATGAGATTTAAGCAGTCGCCCTGTGTCACAGAATATGTAAAAGAAGGATGAGAGTACTGCCATTACTGTCAGTGAAACGTTTGATGCAAATTTCATAAACATATATGTAAAATTTCATACGTTTTACTAGAATTACTGACAAACAGAAAGAGAATTCTATTTTCTTCAATGTGTTTGGTAGATTAAGCTGATAGACCATTTCTTTATGTAATTTCTTGTCTGATTTACTATTGGATTTGTGACTGCAGGATAGCATGGAGGATATGGGGGTTTGTTCTGACTTGTGCATTTTAGAATCAATCTTCAAGGTTGGAGGAGACCACTAACTAGAATTACTGACAAACAGAAAGAGAATTCTATTTTCTTCAATGTGTTTGGTAGATTAAGCTGATAGACCATTTCTTTATGTAATTTCTTGTCTGATTTACTATTGGATTTGTGACTGCAGGATAGCATGGAGGATATGGGGGTTTGTTCTGACTTGTGCATTTTAGAATCAATCTTCAAGGTTGGAGGAGACCACTAAGGTCATCAAGCCCAACCCAACCCCTGCCACTGCACTGTAACCCCTAAGCCCTAAACCATATCTTCCAGGGCCAGATCCAGATGCCTCTTAAACACTGCCAGGGATGGTGATGCCACCACGTCCCTGAGCAACCTATTCACCCTAAGATCACCCTAAGAGTGAAAAAAGATTCTAATATCTAATCTGAATCTCCCCTGGCTCACTATATGATTGCTCCCTCTAGTACTTTCATTTCAGGCATGGCAGAAGAGACCATCCCCCACCTCACCACAATCCACTTTCAGGTAGCTGTATTCTGGTAGCTCTTCCCCCATACATATATATAGCTATGCTGTAATTACACTTCAGTGGAAGACAGAAACTGATCTAATGATTGCATAGCTGGACTTCTTACTCTGATTTGTACTTTGCATTTTATCTAGTAAAATGGTCCTCTTGCAGGTAGATAACCTGGTAACTGCCTAAATTTAGCACAATTTGCTTCTTGTTATCATGTGCCAAAATATCAGCTCAAAACATAAATTATTGTAAGCATATACACAGTAATTGCTTAATAGCAAGCATTTCTGTCATGTCTATCAGAGTTAGTAGATGCCTATGTCTTCTTCTGCCTTTTCTCAATTCAACGTCCAGCTACTTACATGAATTGATTAAGTTTTTCATTTCTGCCTTTGTCTCATGTTGAAAGGGTAATAACTCTGAAAATAGAATGATCTGTTACACCAGAGGATAGTGACACATAATGACACTTAGGGACTTCTATATTAATTGCATAATTATTAGTTATTTGATTAAATACAAAAGTTACTATGCTTAAGCCTGATTAAAGTCACAGCAATGCAGTATTTAAATAATTTTAAATTAAATGAAACTGTACAGCTCTAAATGAACATTTAGAAAGTGTGCCTGTAGAGCTGTAGTACCAGATCTGCAAAACACTACATATAGTATCTTTGTGGGCTACTGAAAAAGTGAACCAACAGTTCACAGTACATATGGAAAATTTTGCAGCTTTGGAACTTAAGTACTTTACCTCAATTTCTCTTTCAACTCATTTGCTACACTGAGACTTTTTGCTTGCAAAATTCTGTTGAAGTTACTAAGCCCATCAGAAATATTTATATCTTTTAAATCAAAATAGTGACACCTAGATGACCCTAACTTTGGAGGATACAACTCTCCACCATGTTTATCATGGAGGCTACTAATGTAAGGCTTGTAGCTTTGACTCTTCATATGAAATGACTAAATGAGAGTGAAAAATTATACTCACCCATCTCAAATAGCCATTTATAATTATAATTTATAATGTTAAATTTGTATTTATAAGATGAATTTACCATCTATATTTGACTTTGAATTGCAATTTTATCCAAACTTAAATAATAACCATATTCATAAATCTCACTGAAGTTATTTCTGTTTTCAGAAGAGTCATGTTTATAGCCTGCAAAAAAATTACAAATTACAAGCAGATGCATATGAATGAGGTTATTTTCTTGGGTTTTGAGAAAAGGAATGAGATATACTAATGGGCATTATCAGTGAGGATGAAAGTAAATGAAAGTGTTGCATATGAAAGGAATAAAAAACCCCAACAAACTAACTCAAGCTAAAAACCTCTTCCTTAGGAACACAAGAAAATACATTTCTTTTTTTTTATTTCTTTTTTCTGTTTGTTTCTTTTTCTTTTTCTTTTTCTTTTAACATGGTAGCATCCTTTTAGCTATGATTTTGGCTTTCTTTGTTGGAAACACTTGCAGATATATCAAGATCAGTTTAAAAAATCCCAGATGTGTAATTCCACTTGATTTCTTGGGTAAGTACCCTGCCAGAAAACCAAAACAAGATGTGAATTTTTGTTTGATCTTGCAGGCATATACCCAGCAAGAAACCAAACTTACAAAAATGCAGAAGTTCAATGGTGAACAGATGTTGAAAGTGTGAAAAAAGAAATCAGCCTCTTGCCCTATAAGCTAGTGTACTTTAGGAAAAGTATAGGAGACTACATTTCTTTGCAGATTTATGGAACAGCAGCTAGTATGGGATGCTGCCTCCTTAGTGGCCCTATTAATATTAATCCAAAACCTGCAAGGATTCTGAGGAAGGCTAAGTAACAGATTTCAATAAAGCAAAGAAAATCTCAGGTCCATACAAGGATTTTATTAAAAAAGTTTTGCTCAAACAGACAGAATTTATTTCATTAAGAAATAATGAATAAAACTGAATTCAGAAAGGATGGATTTAAAGTATAAGCAAATGTCCATAAAAAAAGAATGTTAATTCTTCTTTTGTGCATCTCTTATTTCAAAAGGCTGTTTCCCTTAATAAAAATGTAACATGCATTTGGAACTACATTTAGAAAGTAGCACTTTCTGAAGCAATGGTGACATCTTTCCATCAAAGGCAAAAGAAACTCTGTTAATTTGGTTTCTGGGGAGATGCTGCCTTCTTACAGGCATATCATGTGCAAAGGAAGCTGACAGGTGCAAAGAGTGAAGCAGAGCCTTAAAGGATCATCCTAACTGTATCGGCAGCTGTCAGGTAATTTCATGGACCTGAATCATCTCTAGGAGCTGTATATGGAGAGGTGACATGCTGTGCATCGAGCTCCCTCTGCAGCATCCTTTTCCTTCCTGGCCCACATCAAGGATTCATGATTTCTCAGCTCACCTGAGAACCCAGATTCCAAAGAAGTCACCTGTGTTTCACATTTCTCTGGGCTTCATGTTATGTAGCTTAGAAAAGCTGGTCCCACTCTGAAAAAAAAGGCAGCTGTTACTGCTATACAGAGTAGCTAGAAGGAGCAGCAGCAGCAATGAAAGAATGTGGGCAACTTTGGGTTTTGGGTTTGTTTTTTTTCAACTATCAATTGTTCAAAGCACTAATGAGATCAGTGTCTGTTCTTAATCAAAATGATCTAGGGAAGAATATATTGGTGCATTTCCATTCATTTATCTCACAACAAGAGAATAATCTAGCTGCAGAAGTCATCTTTGACCATTCAGAAGCCAGGGCAGTGTTTAGAAGCTGATTAGATAATAATGATAATTACAGAAAAATACCCATATGGCCATTATTATATCAATTTTGCTGCTAGAATTATGGTAACTTCTGCTACAAACCTACCTTGCATAGTCATACAAACTAATTAAAATGCAATTTCCGCATCTGCAAATGTTTTTGCCAATGGCTAAATTCAAATGAAGTTTCTGAGTGTACTACAAGGAATCCTAAAGCTTGGATAACACACTGATGAATACCCAGGTTATGCTTCAAGCCCTTCCACCAGCTCTGCATGTCTTTCAGCAAGTAACCACCACCATGCCTGCATACCCATCTGGAAGAAAAACATGGAATATTCCATATTTGTAAGAGGAGAATGAAAATGATCAAAGTTTAAATAATCTTGGTCAATAGCAGACAATATTTTCAAGCATCAGTGCTTAAAATTTAGGGGATTATAATATTTGGTCACCTGGTTTTCAGCAACTGACAGCTAATCTTTATTTATTTCAAATGCCAGGAGTTCAGTTTCAAGGCTATGGATTATCTGGAGCTCAGCATTGATTCTGGAAGACCTGTACTTCAGAGCAAACTATGTGCCAAGCAGTAGGCTAGTGTAAACACTGCCACTGTGGTCATAGCCAAAAACTGGACAGACAGCTCAGGACTGAGAGTTCTAATGCCAACCAATCATTTGCATGGTTCAAAGTGCACATACTACTAGCTCAACAGCAGGAGGAATGAAAGATTGATATACTTCAGGCCAAAATTTGTTAATAAAGTCAATTCAATTAAATCAGGACCCTGACTGAATAGCCACAGTACATATGTATACCAGATGAATTTAATATTCCTGTTTTCAGTTATTTTTACATAGACTAACAGGATGAAAAGCATGTTATATCCTGCAACAGGATGAATAAGAAAAGAGAGAGAAAACAGAGCAAACCTTAATTTTTTGATTCCTAAATCTGACAAAATGAAAAATGCAGCTGCAGAAACAGCTAATGGATATATTTTCAAATTCTTGGAGGTCTTTCAATTAAAGGTGCTATCTCAGTGCAAAATAATAAACAATGATCTGATCGTTATCTGTCACTTCTGAAAGCCACTCAACATGAGAAACAGATGTCCAGCTTTTGTAAAAGCACCACACAGAACTTACATGTTTTCCTGGGGAAAACTGAAATAGAAAAAAATACCAACAGTGGTTTTCTTCACTCATAATACTTTTGCACTGTAAGACTCCAGGAAGAAAGCATACACATTGACTGATGAATGATGCTCTCCTAGGTGAAGCCACCTGCTAGACCAAATCCCAAAATCTAGCCAATTTTACTGCCCCTGGAATGGCTGCCAAGTAAGCAAACAACTGAAAAACAGGAATTGTTCCCAAATGGGTTTGAGGAAATTCACCATGCTGATAGATACCATATGGGTTTCATCTCTTCTAGATATACAAACCCATCATTTTTGTAGCTTGGTTACACTCCTGTCTTTCGAGATCCTTATTCAGGCTGAACATTTTGCCCTAATTTTCCTTTTGATGTTGAGTGAATGAACATTCAATAAAGAATTTTTCTATATATTCCACCTAATAGTTCAGTTTTTCTGACATCAGTGCTCTCACATGAAATATACTTGAGTTATTTTCTCTTCCTGAACAGAATAAGAGGCATTTTGGCTCACAAAGTAAAACTGAGTTTTGATTCTCATTGTTCCTTCTTCAAAAGAAAAGTCTGAAAGAAAAGCAGATCTTGCAACATGAATAGTAACAGGATTCCAAACTGAAAATCAGCATTAAGGCAATAAAATTATCCATAGCAAAACAAATATCAATTTTCAATATGTTAAAAAATATTATTACATTGAAATCTTAGGCCATTTCAGCCCAAAATAGTGTCTTTCCTTAAATTAAGTTATTCCTTCACAGCTGTGTTTGAATTTGTATTGTAGTTTTCAGTATATATTGAACCTACACATTCATGTGCACATATACAAGTTTGTTTTCTTTGTAAAACAAGCAGAATCTTTTCTCACTGACTCGAAGCTATGATATTATTCCTCACAGTGATGTATGAACTTGCAGCCTCTAGATTCTAGACCACAGTACCTGCAGTCCTGGTGGGTTGAACACTCTATGAGAATAAAAATGTGTGGATGTGATAGTTCTGAGGGAATTCACTAGTATTTATTTGACTCAAACACAACTACTGTTATGTTTTAAACTTGTTTCCAGAAGAACCAATTTCCTAACAATACAGCTGTTTCCTCACTGTTGCAGATTAACAGCCTGGATAATTAATATGGACAGTGAAAAAAGAGTTGAGGTTGTGCAAAGAACTTCTGAGGAGAACTGTAAACTGGTTTATACTATGTCTCCCTACATTTTAGAGAAAGTACAGGTTATGGAACAGATGAAAATATAGCATCCCACTAAATCCTCTTCTCACCTTCCCAGGCTTTGAAGTTTCCCATCCTCATTGCTCCCTTCAACTCTGAGCACCTGTACATACCTCTGCACACTCAGCTACATTCCTGTCATCATAAGCAGGAAGCAAAGTAAAATAGCACTGTAAATTTCTTAGAACATTGTAATCCCACAGCCACTAGCCTCAACAGGAACTGAAGCACATATGAACCCATAAAATATGCTGTCTAGTTAGTATGATACCTTGTCTTAGACAAAATGGGTTGGATCAAGAAAGACGAGGAAAATATAATATTTTTCTCAAATGCTTTTATCATCAAATTACAGTGGAAAAGAAAACTAAAACTGTTAAAGGTCGTATCTGATTACTGTAACTACACCACTGCATCTTATTGACTTTATGGAAATCATAATGCTGGGAATGTACTCCCTGAGCATAAAATTGTTCATCGTGGAAAAATGGAAACAATTTGTTTTGTTACAAACTCCGTATTCATATCTCTTCACTTTAAATTTCTTTAAAATGAGAAGCCAAATATTGAATTTGATAGATTGTACAGTGGTTTCAAAACACCAGGATTAAACAGCATATAGGATGCATTATGTCCTGGAATATATCTTCTGTTCAAGCCAAATATTTTATGTTTATACATGTCTTTGGTAATTTTTGATTTGCATTGTTTTATTTCATCAGGGAAAGAAAAAAAAAAAAAGAAGAAAAGAAATAGCTGAAAAAATAATAGGCGGAAAAGATAAAGATGAAATATTTCAGATTTCCATGTTAAGTTTCCTGATATTTAAAATTTATATCAAAACCTAGAGATAAATGAGTAATTTCTGTGTAAAATAATGCACTTATTGAAGAAAAGAGCACACTAACATAGTTTGCCTCCTGAGTCCTTTATATATTGGTGTTTGTTACGCTTAAAGAAGTTTAACAGGCCTTTTAACTAGAATAAAGTCAGAATTTCCATCTTATAGTAATTGTATGAATGCAGTTGTGTTTACATACTATATGTCTTACACATGCTCCTTTTGTCTTCATTAATATGGTGATCTGCTGGTGCCCAGTGTAGCTATAAGCACCTTGTTCAGAATTCTTTTCAAACACAACTCAAAATATAAATTAAAAAAATGGATCATGTTATTACTGGTTAATCAATAAAAACATTTTTTTAGCAATTTT
>NW_008682127.1:197299-212055 GCF_000695815.1 Acanthisitta chloris
GGCTTGGTTTTACTTTTTATTTTGGCAGATTAAATAATTGGGATGACAATCACATATTTTTTTTATGTCAACAACATGACTTATCTTTGCAAGTCTGAACAAAAATTGTGTTGATATTTCTATATGCATGTAATAGATCTGTGACCTTTTTCAGTTACATTCTGCCCATTAATTTATCGTTCCACAAACAGTTTCTAACATTGCAAACATCCAAGCAGCTTCAAAACATCTTATGAAAGCATCAGCTTGCTAAAAACCTCTGTCTTCTTTACAATATAGTGCTTCATAAAACTAGAAAAATAAAATTTTAAATAGCATGCTATACTGCAGTTAAGATATTTAGCCATATTATAAATCATGTGAGAGATAGTTATCAGTGATGAATGAACCTTTCCTACCTATAACCCTAGCTGGTCAGAAATTTTCTGTTTGTCTTGGGTGAACAAAACTAAAATGACCTTGGTGTTAAATGGTAGATATTCAGGGCAGGCTACATAGCTTCTGTAAGGTTTGAAGCACAAGAGAGTTGTCACCCCTTCCTGGGACAAATGATTACACAGAAAATCCTACAGTGAGAATGGTCAGGAAAGTGGCATTTAGGTGCTTTCCAGTTTTCTTGTTCCTGATTGGCATTTACCTCAGAAAATCTATATAGATAATATTTATGGCATCCCCACCTTCAGAAAATCCTTCATCTCTCATTCTCTAAATTTGCTTCTCGGTGTTCTTTCTTTGGTTTAGTTTTCCTCCAAGTCCCTAATACAGCCTTTGGAACTGTGTTGACAAACACACTTACAAGCAAAGTCTCATTGACTTTGTGGAACGTCCATCTAAGATGAGGGCTTGGGTATCACAGCTCCATTAACTGCATAAGGTCCTGA
This sequence comes from Acanthisitta chloris, assembly GCF_000695815.1. Lineage (NCBI taxonomy): Eukaryota > Metazoa > Chordata > Aves > Passeriformes > Acanthisittidae > Acanthisitta > Acanthisitta chloris. Next base: position 198,181 of record NW_008682127.1, read on the forward strand.
GCATAGTTTCACTGATAACTTGGGTGAAACTGAGGTCCTACTAGAATAATTGACAGATGTCTCACTAGTTTCAAGGACATAAAGATTTCCCTCATGATTTCTCTCAGATAACCACTTGGTAGTAAATATTCCACTTAACTAGAGTTGAAACAGAATAAGGATAGGAAGTTATAACCTTAGCAATGACTGTAATGTTTCCCTTGGGGGGGGAGGAAAGAAGTAAATAAAAATATTTTCTCAGACTTATGCTGTGATTCTGAAATAAACTATTTATTTGGTTGCCTTTTGCTTGAGCGTTGCAGATAAGTCTGTGCCAAATATGTCTCATCCAAGTCCAAGATATTCCTGTAAATGTGATAGTGCAGAGTATTTAATTCAGAGTATCTCTACAGAAAATCTTTTTCTTTATCTTTGCCTTCTGTTGATAGAAATATCTTTAGAGTGGACAGGAATGGACAAACTGGAGATAGGAAATAGAACACCTTTTTCACTATCATTTGGACATACTAACCTTGAAAAACACTCAAAAATATTTTTCTCAACTGAGAATTTGTCACTGCATTGAATGTTTCTTTTTTCATTCCAGCACTAAGTAAGGGCAGAAAAAGCAGAGAAGATATTAATGGGATAGTTGGCAAAGGCCACAGCCAGAATATATTCCTATATGAACATTATTTGTAGTCTTCATACATACATAACAGACAAATCTGCCAACTATTAGAAAGAAAAAAAATGTTAGAAGGGAAGTAAGTATTTTTTCTGTTATTTTCATTACTTGTGTTCTAAAGCAATACTGTGGGAAAATAATGGAAGATTGGGGAGTAGGATTGCAAACACACTCAGTTGACTAACAGATGAGGTACAGAAAAACACATATATCATGCTAATCATTGTTTAGTCTTGTGTGTTTGACAAGTAGAACATTTGTGTTTAGATAACATAGTCCTGTGCTAGAGACACCCTATCAAGCATGCTTGAGATTCCTGCCCTGATGTGGGAAAGATCGGAACACAGTAGTAAACTACAATGGTGTGAATCCCTGATAGACAGGAAAAAGCAATGGGTTCAGTCACCTTCCAGCATGGACTGAATTGCGCAGTACCTGCGTCCCCACTCATGTGCCTCTACCTGGGTCCTGCTTCGGGGATCATCTGGTTGGTAAGATAATGAAAATAAATTTACTCTTTGCACTTCAGCTGTGGTTTTGTGGTCGTTGATGGGTCCTGACTGTGCTAGCACACACACATACATGCATTTTAAAAAACAGCTTACCTCTTTCAGTAAGCCAATGGTAAAGAAAATAAGATGTGAGTAGTTAAGAGAAAAATTCTGATTGGTTGTGAAAATATGTTAAATGAAATAACAAAACAAACAAATAAAGAATGCTTCATGAAAGAAGCAAAAATGCTTAGCAGCTGCTTCTTTTGTCACCTACAGCATTTGTCTACTCTTCACCAAAATGTACCATTGGTTTTGTATAGTATTTCTGCTCTTCTTTGCTAAGAGTTAGAATTAAAATTCCCAAGAAATACAAACCAGAGTTCAGTGTCTTCTTGTCCACTTCATTTTCTAATGGGCAGCTGTCCCAATGAACAGTAATTTATTATAAGCACATTTAACATATAAGAATTTTGGCATTAAGTGTTACCTTATGACAACCAAGTAAGGCATGAATATTAAAGCACATGCATTTAGGGCCCATATACACTATTTAAATAATAGAAAGCTTTGGAAGACAAATCACACCCATGCTTCAAACTTATCTACAAATGAATATAGAAGTCATTTTAAAATGCTGACAAATCTGACTATTTTTATGCAGATTTTCTATGACTAATAATTACATTTCTTTCCCAATTATACCTAACAAAATCAAAACAAATAGGAACAGGAAAAAAAACCAAACAAAAATAAACCAGGAAAAATATACCAAACTGTATTAGACTTTTTAGAGCAGTGCATGTTGCAATCATGTTTAAAAGAATCCAAACAAAATTCCCCAAACAGCATGACATGAGGAAAAAAATATGAGTACAAATGGAAGACATAAGCAGCCACAGAAAAACATGCCCAGTTTTCAGGACTTAATGTAAGGACCTGCAGGAAACCACCTGGGTATCCAGCAGTGTTCATAAAGGGGAAGCTAGGTTTTCCTAATCAATCATGTTTGTCACTTAGTGATCACACCTGACAATTCTGAACAGTTCTGAGAAAACACTTCAAGTATTTGAAAATTTTTCAAACTCAACAAGCTTTTGCATTTTTTGTGGTGGTTTGGGGTTTGTTTTGAGGTGTTTTTTTGGGAGGGGGGTTAGTGGGTGTTGTTGTAGGACTTTTCTAAAAGTAAATGTAGATGCCTTTGATGAGGGTAATTGAGTCACAGCCTTCGGCATCTCAGCTCTGCCTAGGTAGTTTTTCAGGTGCCAAAGCCTTTAAGTCCTTTCCTATAGATTTATATTGGAACAACAAATGCTGTACACTGATCAGTAGTCAAGAACTAATTTGCATTTTATAAAATTTCTACTCCCAGTAAACAGAGAAAATAATCTGTAATGTGTTAAATACTCCTCAGTAATAATGCTAAAGAATTTGTGATTTATGACCACCACAAGATTTGCATATGTGGAACTCACATACATATTTCAATAACCATTAAAAACTTCAGCAGTGTCTTGAAAATTAAATTTATAATGAGAAGTACAATAAATTTGAACCATAATATGAGAAAAGTGCTTATAAATAGTAAGGTAGTATGCACTTCTTCATCTGCATTATACATTGTATATGAAAATTACTTAAAGAAAATGTTTCCTGGAATAAAGGCTATTTTGATTTATATTTTTTAAATCAATAATCAACACTCAGTTAGGAATTGTAATATTATGTCTCTGTCTGGAACTATCTTTTGTTAACTTTTACAGAATCAAGAACTGCTGGTGGTGCTAACTTCCAGCCTCGTGTTCTCCTTTGGAGCCCATCCCTACCTGGTATCAGTAAGTGAAACTGCTGAATTTCTAGTACTTTGTCAATTTACACCAGCCACAGATCTGATAGCAGATCTAGCATGGACTGACTATGTGCATTTGGAAGGAGACAACTCTACTGCCCTCTTATCTCTGTTCACCCACAGTAGCAAGTCCAGACTGAACTTGCATACTTTTAAACTCTGAAATTCTGCAGTTCCCATCTTCTGTAGCATCCACAGTGAACCGTAACCGACTCATCTGATTCCCTTTCTTATTAGAATTCAAAAGTAAGAAAAAGAAGTAACTTCCATGTGATCACACAGAGTCTCACAGCAGACTGTCACACAATTCCAGCAGGGAAGTGATGAGGACAAGGTTTCATCAGAAGAGTAGGGCCTGATAAGGTCATCAGCTACTATTGTTGGTGAGTTTTACAAAGAACTGCTAGTGGAACTGAACATTAATCACAGGTGTCTTTCTAAGACCCTGTCAGACTTTCTGTACGATTTTGTACAATCCATGACTGTATATTAGGTTTTTGTTTTCACAGTAATCTTTGCAAATGTTTTCCCTTGATCTAACAAATAGAATGAATTACAACATGACAACTTGATACAGCCAAGGCTGAGAAAGATCACAGAGATTCGAAAGAGAATGTATCCTGGCTGTCATGTAAAACAAAGTTCTGACTTGAGTTTATCATTAAAATGAAATGTAAATGCAAAATTGATCCAAAGTTTCACATTGGAAATCTGTGATCTTTCTATGCAGATTATTTTGTGTGATTTGTTTGCACCATAATTGATTCTGGATAATATTTTAGAGGGGAAAAAAAGGAAACCCAATGAACTTTTAAGTCAGATTTTCTTCTATTTTCCTTTGTTTAAATCTACTTCAACCCATTAATATGATTACAGAATTGTTTACATTGGAAGGGACATTTTAAGAACATTTAGCCAAACCCTACCGCTCAAACAGAGTCAGCTAGAACAAATTATGTAGGACTGTGTCCAGTTGTGTTTTGAATATCTCCATACAAATATATTCAGACACACATCTATATATACAATTATAGTATATATATCATATCTAGAACATATATGCATGCAATATAGACAGAGATAAAATTCTCTATATAGTTAAATATGTAGAAAATATTCCCTCTTCTATTCTTACTTTTATGCACAGAATTTGGAATTCTGAGTTAACAAGATTCACTCAGAATGCAGAAATGCATAACAATGTACTTTAAATCATGTCTAAATTTCTCAAATATATCTGGTTTTGGGAGAAGTCATATAATTTGACTGCCTAAAATCTTTCAGTCCACAAAATATGATCTCTTAATACTGACATGAATTTATACTAGAAATAAAGAATTACGAAGCTGCTTTTATAGAGTTTTACATGAATCAGGGTGTTTAAACTTTTGTGTGTGGATAAATGATTGATGTCCAGCACTTTGGCCTTCCTTGCAAATTGCAGTCCAACTCGTAGCATTGCAGAGAGATAGGGCATTACAGCCATTTGTTGCTATATTCTGACAATATTTATAGAGTATTGTGACACAGAGCACGGAGATTCCTGTCCTAACCACACTGGGGATGGCACATGCCTGCAGTGCAGTGATAAGAAGTGCTAGTTCAACTTCTTAAAGAGTCAGAGCTGTGCAAACAAGCCACTGCCTGATGTGACACACATCACCTGTCACCTAGTTTGCACTGAGCACAGTTACCTTCAGGAATCTCTGCACCATGCTATACTGCGTGCTGAAGTAAAACACCCTCCCGTATGCTTTCGTGTGTAAGCTCTGTGATACACACTGGACTGTCAATCCTTACAGAGTCCCTACTCCCTCATTGTCTCTTTTGAAGCCATCTCACTTCTGCAAGTGTGAAAACCCCTGTCGAGGTGGCAGACAAAAATTCTTCCCAGACACATGTAGCTGATTGCATTGTTCATTTGTGTAGGACCAATTGCGTGCTTACTGTCATACCAGCCTTTCTTCCATTTTTTATCTTACACTGCTTTCTTCTATTATGTTTAACAGTGCAAAAAGACTCAATCCAAATTACCATAACCATTTTGCTCTAACACTGAGCACACAATTTATTAGAATAAAATAAATTTCTCATTCTTTCCATTCATTGCAGACAATCAGTGGGATTCATCTGACAAAACATAAGCATCTACAATGCAGATTTATGCTTCTGAAATAACTGCCTAGCTTTCCTTCATAGCTGATAGGGAGAAACAAGCTCTTCTGAGGACCAATCTATTTTATCCTAAAACAGACATCTAAAAACAAGTCAGATGAGCTACATCTTGAGAGTACTTCTTTTTCTCCACTGACTAAAAGCTCGAAAGCAGACAACCACATTGCAGATGCCTAGTCAGAAGCGACTAATCACATCATTTCCATCCTCAGCTTTCTCATGTCTTCCTTCCTCAAAGGAGTACTGTGCTCTCCCTTACTGTGGCAGTATGACACAGTAAAATCAGACAAAGCAAGCACAACAATGAAAAAGCAATTTATAGCAAATCTCAGTGGTTAAACATTAGAAAATCTTCTAAGATATTTGCAATTCCTGCTTTAATACTGCAGTCTTCACAGTGGATTTGGTACTCATTATACTGCCTAAGCATTATACAGATGTCAGTGAAGGCACTAAGATCAGCACTAGACCCACAAATATCACTTCCATTTCTGACTGACACAGTAAGTACAGCTGGATTATAGAGTCATGAACAAAAAGTCTCTTTGTTTATATCTTTAACTTAGAGGAAAAAAATATGCGCTTATTGCTCAAATATCTTTTTCTATTTTAATAAACAGAAGTAAAAGTTGATTAAAAAATGTAATGAAATAATGAACTTCATCATGGATGTTCAAGAACTCTTAAGAAAACTATACAGATAAGTATCCCTCATTATATGGACAGAGTTTGGAAAACAAAGTAATAATAAACAAATCATGAACTTTTGGTAGATACATGGTAACATAACATTCTCTTTTTTTTATAATGATTGTACTCAGCTTTCTAATTTATTCAGAATATATTGATGTTTCATTTCCTAAATACTTGAAGTAAATCTATATATTACCTGCAATATAAATACCTAAATTTCAGAATGTAGTGTATATTGGAAGTGGAAGGACTTTTCTTCTATAGGCAGTGTTGTGATTTCTTTAAATTAATATTTATAATACTTGTAGTATGCATCTAACACTTCAAATGACTCAAAAAAAAGACCCATCAGAAACAACCATCTCTTTCAGAATTAGTGTATTTTTATGAGTTTTATAAAGACATATACGTAACAGACCAATATACAAAGATTATTTCCAAAAGCATAACAGCTCTGTTTGTGTATGTGTAAGACATAGCCAAAAAATCCTCCATGAGAAATAACTGCAGCTAGAACTTTCAAAGAGATAGAAAGAAAGAAAAAATATAGATCCTTCTGACATTTTCAAAGCAAGGTTGCCTCATGTTTGGAATGATAAACGTTTAGACGTATAATTTGTGTTGTAATGTTTTCGAAGTAAAGCTTTTGAATCTGGGTGCCAAAGATACTGCATTGACCTATGTCATGTCTAATACCGATTAAAGGTTGTACAAATAGACTCTGAATCTAACAGCAAGATATCTATTGACATTTCTAATACAGACAGCAGTCCTGCCAGCTCTGGCTGTTATGTCTCACAAACTGAAGAAAGGTCAGTGCCAGAGGGGTGTTTCACCTTCATACACAGTGGTACAAGCGATGCAGCAGCTGACACCTCGTTATGACTCAGTGTTGAACCAGACCCCCCACACACCCCTAAATCACACTCGCCTATGTGAAACACCAATTACAGATGTAAAGCTGGGGTCATTATAGTCAGCTTAAAATCATGAGGCACTTTCCACAAGTGGTGTGAATAGAGAAACTATAGAGCAGCATGTGCATGCTCTATTCTACAGGAATATCCAGGACAGTGAAATGTATTCCTTTAGAACTAGCACAGCATCTCCTTTTACTATGTGCTTAATCCTGAAGATTTTGATATGCTTCCCATCTTGTCACGAAGTTCCTTTTAGCTTGAGTACTATTTTGAAAAGAGGAGAAAACAGCATATATGCAATTTCCATACATGGACATAAGAGAGACTTTGTGATTATTCCATAGTGGAACCTTCTTACCACCTTTACTCACATGCAATGAGGCTTGAAATACTAATTTGCAGCTTATTGGCATCATTGATAATTTTTCACACACATTCACTTCTGACAGTAGAGCTTTGATTGGACTATCCATGATGTTACTACAGTAAAATACAAACTTTAAAGGGTCAGTGGTTTTCATACCTTCTAACTTTGTAAACTCTTTATTTGCAGGTTTAAGACTGATTTGATTTATTCTCAGTCTCAGCATGATCCTACATTTCTGGATGCAAGAAAATTTAATTTGTATATTTTGAACTTAGGAGACAGTGAAACAAATGTTTAGCAATTTTTACCCTGATAGATTCACCTGTCTATGTTTGTGCTAAACAAAGAATTTACACATAAAATAGACTCCTTATTTATGAATAAAGGCTAACTAATCTGTTCTGTTATCAAGTTCACTGTTTGCTGTTTTTGAAGATTCTTTAGGTCTATCTTTCAGTGAAATATTGGAACTTTCCATGAACTTCTATTTTGTAAACTGTAAATATTGATACTTTATTTCTCCTAGACTCTGTTAATGTCTTCAACTATGTATACTTGTATTTAACCTATTGGAAACCTGGCCTTAATTAGGGCCTCCTGGTTCTAATCTGGTATAACAGTATTTTCAGTATAAACAGAACTCTAAAACAAACACTGAGACTATAGTAAAATCATAAGTTTCTGGCAAAATATCTGTATTTTTCACTTCTCCTTTACTAAATCTCATTTCTCACACTTCTGTTGAAAACATCTTCCTAACCTAGCATAGCACCTGTGCTTTTCTCTGTATCCTCGAGCATCTATGGAGGATAAAGAAAGCCATACAAAGTTACAATACTGTACAGATCAATGGTTCATGTGGTTTTGCCTGTTTCTACTGCTACACTTCTCATCTTCTCCAATAATTATCTATAAAATTATGCCATAAGGAAAAAAGAACAAACAGAAATGGTGTCATAATAATTTCTTTCATGCATTCAGTCTTTGTGTGTGCACATCTAAACATGCTTTTTTTGCTTTTGTGGGAAGAATAAACCTGTATTTGACCTCAGACCTTTCTGAAAATTGAGCTGACCTGGAATCATAGGCAGGTAAAGCACAGTAATAATAGAAGTTGAAAATCAATACATTGCTTTACAGGGTCATGCTGAAGTCATTTTGGTTTCAATGATAAAATGATATTTGGATTTTGTAGGATTTCTTTCTATTGCCAATTACCTTCATAGCATCCTTGTGTCACAGCTGAAAAAGTTCTTGACGGCGACTTTTAAAATCTCTGACAGCCTAGAAGTTATCAAATAACTTTCTAATATCAAATATATGCATTTTTCTGTATTTATACCATATGAAACTGCCCAAAATATACAACATTAAGAATAAAAAAAAAGATAGAACATTATATGTAATATAATACATGCTGTTTACTTTTAAAGCCTTTTGCCTACTGCTGCATGTGAATCTCTTGAAATAGCTACCTGAAGAGAAAATTTGGAAAATAAAACATATTCTTGGGTAAAACCAGTAAGTTGAAAATAACACATGAAATAGGGAGTGCCAACCTCATTGTGTACTATATCTGAGTAAACTTGGCCAGAGGAGGAGGGTGGTAATGTAGTCTCATTCTTACATATCTACCAAACAGGATGCTATGACACATAGCATAGACACACTGCAGTTTTCTAGCACAATACCAACTCCTAGGATTCCCAGTCAGTCAATTTGCATAGCTGCTGGACTTTACAACCACTTCCAGCTCCCTCATTTTCAGTTTTACAGACAGAAAACCTGAAGGGCTTTGTGGCCTCTGAAGACATTTCCTTTTCTTGTTACAATGGTCCAAAAGATTTGAAATATTTCTTGCTGTTGCACATAATGCAGTTCTCTTGGTTTTATCTCCTTTTAAATATGTGAAGTTCATAGTGATTTAAATTTTCCCAGTTACTCGGTATAGGTCTAAACTTATGTTTACTAAGTTATGAGTACAAATCTAGATTAAGCACTTGTTTCAGCGTTCTATCAACAGTGATGGTTTAGGTGTGGGGGTTTTTAAATTAATGTTCAACATTATTTTCTGGGGATTTTGTTCCAAAGGATGGAAGTAAAGAGTTGCATTAAAACTGCTATATATCACACCATTGGTAAAATTAGTGCTATCAATAAGATGTCTTTCACTGAATTGGGTAAAAATCTGTTTATTAGGACTATTAATTAATGAAGACAAATAGCAGTACAAGGCCCAGAAAAGTGACCAGTAAAAATGATTGTCTTTGTGATTCCTGAATTTCCCTCCAAGTGGTCACAAGCAAATATGTCAGCAAAAAAATTCCACAAATACAAATTAAGACATGCCTTTTCACTATTTTAGTTTTTAGTAACTCACCTATGAAATGGCATAACAAGAATTAAAAGAGTTTACCCAGGTTTCATCATCCAGATAAGCATTGTTCACAGATGTTTTATACAGAATTTTAATGTTGACATCATTTTTGCCTTCAGAACCATCCTTCTTCACTAAGCAGAAACAGACAATTCTAAACCAAAACATTAGGGTCATTTTTCTATCAACATTAATTTACTGTGTTTAGAACTTGTACCCGATGATGAAAGAGAATATTTTGCACTTTTTCTGTCATAAAAACTGGTTTTCCATACTAGAAGTACTTGAATACACTTTTTAAAGCTTTATGTTGCAGGAAAATGAGCCATCTTCAAATTTATTTCATCTATGCTGATAATAACTTCAGACCTGTGCTTGATTAAACCAGAAAAAATAAACTCCACTCCCACATTCTGCTGTTATTTTTATTTCAATCACATGCTTCTTCTCCATAGGCAGTAAGGAACTAAATTAGTCAGAAAAGACCTCAGCAATGGAAAGAAAAGAGAGTCAAGTAGAACTTATTTTGAAAAGAAGCTGCTGCACAGAGTAGTGCAATGTCTTTGGTAAGAGGTTTATGGTTTGGTTTTTGCCTGTTTGGGGATTTTTTTTATTTGCTTTGCTTTTGTTTGTTGGTTTGGTTTTATTTGTGTGTGTGTGTGTTGTTTTTAACGGGTAGTGATCAAAAGTATTTGTTTCTCCTTGGGACTCTGTGCAATTTCGAGACTACCACAGACCGAAAAAGCTATATTTCTCAGTACTCAGTGCACCTACTTCCAAAAGGACCTAGTTCTTTTTTATGTTCAAGTCTATAGCTCTTCAGTGTCCTCAAATATCGAACCTTAATCAAATTGATCTGCTTGGCTTCACCTCTGAACAGGTCTCAATATTTTTCTACCAATGAGTGTTACCCTAGTATCTGAGGGAAATCAGCTTCATGAAAGCCATACAAAAGCCACTGTGGGTTTTAAAACCCTTTTTGCCCTTTTTTGGTCATTTCTTTCATGACTACTAATGGTCATATTTCCTTATTTCCTTTCTGTTGTTTTTTTTGTTTGGTTGGGGGTTTTTTGTTTTGTTTTTGTTTTTTAGAAAATCATAGAAACTGTTCCTTGCATTATGATCCTGAAAGTCTGAACTATTTTTGACAAACTATCTGCACGCATTACATGTTTAGTGGTACCTTTATTCACAAATAAGAAATATGTTAGTAAATCAGACTCAGTCTTGTGCTATGTAACTTTTTAAAGTTATCTCCATTATAAGCTGAAATTTCAGTCTCATGTCAGATAGCTTTCTATTTCATAAAACAGAAATAAATAAATTCATTATTTTAACATTTAAATTGTCAAACAAATATTGAGGCTATTGTCTATGGTTTGAAAGTATAGCTTAATAGGTCCTGTGTTTACTTAGGATTGTTTTATTGAACCAAAATCTCATAAGGCATTTTATAACAATCACACTGTATAGAAATTTTTATTGTTCTGTAACTTGTGAATATGAAATTCAAATATCAGGTCGACGAACGTGCAGTCAGTTACAAAAGCTGTTATTCCCCATCTTCCTATCTAAATGGAGGGGGAAAAATGCAGATTACTTGCTCATCCTGATTTACAAGAAAACTGTGCATTTCCTCTGCGCATACACTGGTCCACAGTCCTGGAATATAAATTTATAAAATGTATTCGTGCCCTTATATTCAGTTTCGTAGAAACCAGCACCTCATCCTTTGTAATTTGTATTCAGCCTCCTAAGTGCTTGGGTTAATACTAAAAGTGCATTTGACATTTTTTAGATTAGGTGGATTTATTTTGTCTATCTTATTCAGATTATGAAATATTAATTACATTCTTTTGATAGTGTTTATCTCAGGGCATCACAAGACATTAATATTTCTGAGCAAGTGATCCTATTTCTTATTCGAAAAGAATTTTTATTTAGCACAGGTGAAAAGGTGCTTCATAAGTGTCACTAATGGCAGAATATGAAAACTATAAAGTTGCATAGGTGACACTATGGGCATGATTTGAACTGTGCTGTCAATGGTATATAAACTAGAAACATCTTGGGTTCACTGTCAAACCACACACAAATTGATAAGAACAGTTGATTAGTGCAGTGAACTATGATTTTGCATTTGAAGACCCTATTTTTGATGTGGATGATATCAAGCTACAGTAAAGATGGTAACAACCGTGATGTTTGCACAAAATAAGTCCTCAAAGAAAACCTGCAGTCTGACAGCTGATCTTGAGATAATTTACTTGAGTTCTCTCCATCCCTCGTGAAGGCTTTCTGTAAATATGGCTATGGAAGGAAAAGAACACTGAGTTTCTGAGCTAATCACTGCCACATACAAAGAGGAAATATAACTGTTCTAACTTTGTTTAAAAAAGTCATAATACTTATACTCAGACTGCCTCTTTCAAGTGCATGCATTCATGACAGTGATTCACCTGCAACTATTTGGAACACTTTCCCACGTCTTAAGCTAGTTCCAAGTGAATTCATGGGATTTTCACAAGCAGGAAAGACCTTGAGAGAAACTCTTCAATATACATGAATAAAACACTAAAGCAACTCAGCTTCAATATTAAACATAGCATTGGTCTAGACTGGCCATGTCAGTAAGTCCCAAAGGTTTAGATCTATTACTCTAACTACATAGTAATGTCTCATACTGTCCTTGCCACATGAAAAAACCAATAACCTTTGGCAAATGTAGCTACAGAGTAGGTCATCCATGAAAATAAGAGATTTCTCTGTGAAAGTTTAAGCCATCATATAAATACGTTTAAGAGAAATCAGGACAAGGTGACATCTATAATGAATTATTATTTATGTTTTCTAGCAGATAAAAGGTCATTGAAATCTGTTCTGTCTGAGGCAAAATGATGATTCATTTTTCAAATGAGTGGCAGCCCATTTATATATTACTGTAAAGTATTGAAACAATCAAACAACTCACCTTTCTCCTTTACATACTGCCATAAATGTACATCAATTTTCACCTAATGTGAACAAGAAATTACTATGTTTACAGCAAAATGACAGTGTGTATGGCAGAGATGTATAGGAAAATATCATAGGATTTTGAGCAATTTTACATTCCTGGTTTGGACAGCAATTTTGCATTTCTGTCATGGATGACAGAAGTGGGATGCACATTTCCCATTTAATTTTCAGCTTGGAAGTTACTAGAATTTTTAATATTGTGGAAAAAAACCAGAAAGTTCATGTACCTGAAAAGATCCACGTAACATAGTACATCTCCCACACTTATGATGAGAAAAATGTCACACCTTAAATTACTTTGAATCACCTGAGAGTGACAGATCTGAAATAAAAATCATAGCATCCTGCCTGCTTGTTTCCAATAAAACTTAATTTTCTTTTTATAAACCATTAAAATACAACAGCATAATCTCTTACAATTCTTAAATTTCATTTGCTGAAATCATCCAATAAATTTTGCTCATTTTCCTCCTAAGTTTGTTTTAATAGCACCCAGTATGAAAAGTATAGAGGAATAGAATGTCTTTCACCAGTAGCAAAGTGTGAAGAGTATTTTTTGAATCAGGATGAACAATGTTCAGCTTTCAGGCTGTCAAGTTGAACAATGGAAAGTGAACAATTGTCCAGTGTAACAGTTCCAAAGGAAGTTATGGAGATTATGCACGCTAGATAAATAACAGATTATGGTGGTAAAACCAGTAGTCAGGGGTTGGGTTTTTTTCCCAACAAGGATTAGGCGGAAATAGTGAGAGTAAGCAAGAGAAAACTGGGCAGTGCTGAGTCAAAGTGATGCATAAGAGTTCTTTTGTGCAGAACCCATGGACATTCAGTCCTGGCTCATTACCCTTTTGCTCAAAGCCTGAAACCCAGACTGAAGCAGTATAATAGCAATGGTGTCACACCCAGAATTGAAGGATAATGTTTTAATTTTATTTGTAAACAACCACCTGCAGAACTGTTGTTAAGATAATGAAGTTGTGTAGGCAAATGCCATGGAATATTTATTCTTTAGCAGCTGATGAAATGGATTTTAAGACAGTGAAGAACTTGAATTCAGATATAAACTATGAACATAGAATCATAGAATCACTGAATGGTTTGTGTTGGAAGTGACCATAAAGATCAACTTGTTCCAATCCCTCTGTCATGGACAGGCACAATTTTCACTGGATCAGGTTGCTCAGAGCCCCATACAATCTGGCCTTGAATACTTCCACAGATGGGGCACTCACAGGTTCTTTGGGCAACCTGTTCCAGTGCCTCACCATCCTCACAGTAAAGAATTTCTTCCTAATATCCAATCTAAAACTACACTCTT
>NW_008682127.1:212086-214189 GCF_000695815.1 Acanthisitta chloris
ATGAAATTTCTATATAAATTACATTATATCTTAATCATATATTTGTTTTGCACTAATTGCATATCCATGGTAATGCAACTGCATGCATATTTTAAGTATCACTTGGTATGCAATGAGGTAAAATAATAGATGTGTCCTTTTCTTTCAATAGCTACTTTAAGAATTCATCTTAGGTGAAAATATGAAGTTTCTAGTTTCTTCTTGGAAGTAATAATTGATATAAAGACAGTGGTTCCCTGAATGTAATTGTGTATTATCTCTTATTTTATTAAATAAAAAATGTTAAACTATCCAGCAGAAAAGTAACTAATTATATTATGCTTCACAGAAACCCAAAATATTATGCTTTTGGTGAAAGGGCAGAGAAATGGAAACACTACCAGTAATTATTCAGTTCTAAAAATATACAAGTCTCATCCTTTTTCTCTCACTTAACAAGAAAATACAACCAAAATTAAAGAAATACACTAGTTTCCAGTGGTACTCTGACTTCACCCATGGACATTCCAGTTTTTGACTCTGAGGTAGAACAGCTGTAAGGGCATCAGGAAGACATCACAGCCTGGAACTAAGCACCTGCAATACCCGAAAGGCATATCATGATCAAGGCATGTAAAGAAGGCCTCTATACCACAGCTCCACACCTAGAACAAAAATCTCCCTGAACTACAGACTCAATAATGATGAGTCAAGGATAAGAGCCATTCCTTTATTTTGTAATGGACTTCAGTTTCCCTTGGTGTCCAGAAAAGTCCACAGTCTCCACTCAGAATTGAGTCATGATTTTTCTTTGAAAATTACCCTAATCTGTGCCAATTAATTTCCAGGGCAGATAAAAGTTTGAGAGTGAAGACACAAAATTACCCCATTGATGATATGAAATAAGGGTTTGATCACTGATCACCTGCTACTTTTTGAGAATCTCTAATCACCAATGTGCATGATATTGAAGAGTGGTCCTCCCTTAATCTGTTCACTCAAAGATGTTAATTTTGTGACCATTTAGGAATTCTGGGAAGTCATATAAACACTAAGGTTATTCGGGGACTCATATCTCAACACAACTTTGCAACATGTTTTCATAACACTTTCTTGAAAATGTAGAGAAAATATTTCATCTCCTTAAATAACTATATAGAATCTGCAAAAAGTAAATGATTATGCCATAATGTGTTAAATACATCCAAAATCTATTTATAATGATATTAAGCTTTTATATCATACAGCATTAATTACTTGACGTATATTTCATATTCCTATGGGAATACATTGCTTTCAAACTTCAAAGATAGTTACTGCTTTTGAACCTGCTAAATTTTCTTTCAAATCTTTAAACTGTATAAACTATGTCAGTGACCCAAGGGCTGTTGACATCCTAGATATATTTGCACCTTGGTCACAGGGAACTCTCATCCTCTCAACTCTAGTCCTAGGAAAACATAGCCTCATATATAGCAATGTTTGGACCCAGGAACTGCCTTTATCAGAGTAATAATTGTGATTTCCTTCAATTATCCTTTGATATAGGCTGTAGTATTACTATGTCAGCTCCAAAGTAATTTTTCACTGCTGAAATGACCTTAAAATCAAAAATAATCTTTAAAGAAAGTACTATTCATCAATTTTTCATCTAGACTAATTTTTCCCTTCATATGTCTGTGGCCATTTTGCTAGGTCTCAGGAACATAGCATCATTTTTTCTTTTTAGTTTATTTCTTCCCTCTTTGCCTTTCCTGGATAAAATCCATTAATTCTTAAGTATAGCGTAATCTGATATTGAGGTTTGGAATGCATATAGTTTATGAACCTGTCATTGCTGTTTAACTTAATTTTGTTCCATTTAAATAATTTCTAAAATCAGAACCCAAACAACATTAAAATGTATATTTGATCAAAGAACTTCCTTTCATAACATCAAACATTCTTGGGTGCAGCTTACACTAGTTGAAGATATTTGAACTTGATGAAATAAGGACACATCTTTTTCAAACCTGAAAGGAAAAGAAAATAGAGGTACTTCAAAATCTTTAATAATTAGCAACATAGAAAAAGTCCTGTTAATATGATGCTGTGTAATGTTGCAAGGAGGACCCAGGAAACTCC